>NW_022103928.1:60541168-60552295 GCF_000313985.2 Echinops telfairi | reverse complement strand
TTGTTTTCTCCTCCAGATTGTTCATCCAGCCTGTCCTATCCAGACAGGCCCATCCTAAATTTTTTTAATGGGTAAAAGATTTAACAAGCAATTCCCAAGAGAAGTGATAAATATCCATCAACAATAAATAAAACTAAAAACCAAATCTATAACCATTGAGTTGAATCCAACTTGCATCAGCCCTGTAAGAAAGACCAGAAAAAAAGAAAGAGAGGCCGGAACCACCATAGGCTTTCCATGGCTGTCATCTTCGTGGGAGCCGACAACTGCCACATCCACTGCCCTTAGCTCAGTTGCTGGGTCCCATCGCAGCCTTTAGTCAGCTGCCAACAGCCTTCAACAACAGAACAACAACAGAACAATGGAATCCAAATGAGAATGAGAGATTATTAATTGCACCCCAAAACATAGATCGATCCCAAAGACATTGTGTGCAAGGGAATGAACCAAACAAAAATTGTCGGTGAACTATGAAAAGGTGATCCGCTTCATGAATCAAGAAGGCAGTGAACCTGACCCAAGCCAAAATTAGTACTTTTCCCTTGCCCCATATGCGTGTGAAAGTTGGACAATGAACAATGAAGACGGGAAAAAGAATGGAGGCGTTTGAATTATCAAGCTAGCAGACTACTGAAAAGACGGCTTGGCGTCAGCAACAACATACGTGCATCGACTTCTGGGTGGTGTTGCCAAGTATGGTTATCTCAAATTGTTGTCTGTTCTCTAGTCCAATAACTCCCATTTGCATTTCTTGTAAGTTTTGTCTTGGTTTTACAGATTCCTCTCATTTCTGTTTTATAGTTGTGTTTGAGGGGCAATGTTGGAGAGTTTATCATTCGTTCTTGGCATTGCCTCCCGAGGTGTTCATGATGTCGGCTTCTCGCTTGCACCGTTTACCTCCAGAAATCAGAGCTTAGTCATCTTGGTTATCCCTTGTTAGTAGCTTGTTGTCTTTCCCAACCTGCTTTCAAGACTGTTCACTCGCTGTTCATCTTGGAATGTTCGGTCATGGTGTGTCTTGGTGATTTTCTTTTGAGGTCTGTTCTGTTTGCAGTTCGTTCAGTTTTTTGAATTCATGTTGAGACAGGAACCGCACCCCATTCCAGAGGTAACAGCGTACAGACCACCTCAGTCTCATGCTCTCGTTATAGCGAGCATCTGGCTGCTACCTCGTGTCTTGGAGAGAAAGAACCACAGGGTTAGTACTTGACGCTTCTGTTTCTGTCTACTGCCTGTGTACTTACCTGCCACACATTTCAGTCAGCCAACCCTCACTCTGCACATCTCCCTCCCTCCCCTCCTGAACTGCCCCAAGGATCCCACTGCTAGGTAGGCGGGGTACTCGCTGAGGTCAGGCTCAGTCTTTGGATAGGAAGCCACTGAGCCAGCAGTTCTTCCTTTGTTACAACGCACTTGGAGTGGGCTACTGTGTCAGAGCATCTCCAACAAAAGGACACAAGGTCAATACGCAAAAATCAATTCTATGTTTATGTACTAGCAATGAACAATTGGAAATTGAACATTTGAAAGTACCATTTAAAACGACATAAGAAAAAAAAACATTTTGGCAAAATCCAACAAAAGATGTAAGAAATTTGTACTATAAAATGCTGAAGAGAGAAATAGAAAAATAAACAAGTTGGCAAGATACACTGTGTTCATGGATTAGAGGACTCAATAGGGTTCAGATGTCAAATCTTTCTAAATTGACTTATAGCTTTAGTGCAATCCATTTCAAATTCCATCAGGATTTCTGGTATGAATAAACAACTTGATTATAAAATGCGGTGGAAAGTTGGGGTTTTTTTGTTAATGACACGGAAACACAAAAGGAACTAAAAAGACAACATTTTTTTCCTTTTTTTCAAAAACATTTTATTAGGGGCTCATACAACTGTTACCGCAATCCATACACACATCAATTGTGTAAAGCGCATTTGTACATCATTCTCAAAACATTTTCTCTCCACTTAAACCCAAAAAGACAACATTTTTAAAAAAGGAACTAAATGATCTGACTTCAAGTGTTACCATAAAGCTACAGCAGTCAAGAAAATGTGATTTTGATATAAGGATAAGCATGCAGATCAATGAAACAGAGTCCAGAAAGAGACTCGAACACATATATATAACTAACAGACTTTTTGAAGCCTTTCATTCATAGGGAGTTAAAACGTTTGTGGGAAAATTTTATTATCTTTGGATTACATTTTTCCACAAACTTTTAATCATGAATTAGGTGGGTATTCACATATCAGATCATCATTTTTGCATTCAATAATTTAAACAACTCAGAGTCTATTGTTTGCTCTTTTTTATGTCTTGAAAAATGTATATTTAGCACTAGCCAGCTGGACTCGGTTTAGATGATTCTGATTTTGTTGGAAATATCTGAAGTATCATAGGCAAGAGCCAGTTGAACGTGTATCTTCTCTCTGTCAGGCCTGATCAAAGTGTTGACCTCAGGCTGCCGGAAGGGGGCTGACACGCGGCTCTTCTTTGAAAATCGTCACAAGATTATAATGGGGGGAGGTGCGCACAAAGTTTTATTCAGCACATGCGTCAAAGAGGAAAGAAAGATGGAAAACAGACTGACACACCATCAAGACTAGGCCTGACTGAGTCCAAACAGCTGTGCAAGATTTGTTCTTTTTACACAGAGGTGGTAGTGGTTTGGTTCTTCTAGCAGTGAGATTGAAAATAAACAGTCACTTCTGTAGAGCCTTTGTGGAAGAAGGCTTTATGATAATCAGGAGGAGTCAGAATTGGGAGGACAAATGAGATGGCTCTCTCCTATTTGCATATCTAGGGTTTGAGAGGGAACTTCCTCATGTCTACCCTTTTCTTTCCTGTCGGTTCCGCTTTCACCTGTCTATGTTTTAAATCTCTGCTCCACCTATTCAATGTGTATCTTTGAATATCCTTCATCTATCTTTCCCCTAAGTCACCTGCTCCCCCCTGCCTTTCTAGATTCCTAAGGGCTACTGCCCTTTCCTGGACTTTACTTTGGCAGCTTGGTAGTCAGAGTGAATGGGGGTGGGGTGGGGTGGGTGGATAACTCAAGATGGTATTTTAAGGCTCAGGATGAAACCACAGATCTGTCAGGGGCACTTTTGGTTTTAAGCACTGTCTCATTTCTCTTGGTAACTGGCCAGTCGGTATAAACCCCCAGCTCAGACCTGACCTGGATGGGTCTCCAGAGAGAGAACTGGGCTGGGTCGTAACCTCATATCTTGCACTGTTTACGGACCAATGCTCAAGAAATCCAATATGAAAAAGAAAGAAATACAATGTGCACTTCTTTAGCAAGAGAGAGGCTTTATTAGTCAATTTAGCAAAATATAATTCACACAGTATACAATTCAATAGTCCAATCACATCAAGAAGAGTTGTGCAATCATTCTGAGTTTCTACTTAACTCTAGCCCCAGTCAGAGAACAATTAATTCTGATAACATGGTGATTTACTCACCTTCATAAAATGATCACTGAAGATACGGGTGCTATACCAAAGTGCGGTGAAGAAAGTAGATGGTGCCTGATTGTTCATTGGAAGAGTGTCTGCGGTCTTACAGGCTTATATTTAAACAAGCAGCTACCCAAGAGAGGAGTCAACCAAGTCCACACTTTTTGATACTCTTGGGTAGAAAGCTGTTTCTTACACACATGCGAGTGGCTCTGGATTTGTTTCTCTAGTCAACCCGGACTGACACACTCATCAAGACCCTATGGGACAGAGTAGAACTGTTCCGTAGGATTGACAAGATTGTAAATCTTTATGCAAGCGGGCTATGTCATCTTTCGCCCATGAAACCGCTGGTAGTTTTGAACCACCAGCCTTTCAGTTAGCAGCCCAATGCCAAATTCATGGGACCACCAGGATGCCTAAGAAAGTGACTAGAGTTAATAAATTCAGCAAAGTTGCAGGATACAAGATCACCTGGGTTTCTGAACACCAACAATGAATAATCTGAAAAGGAAATAATTCCAGGGTGGATGATCCCTTCAGGACCAGTGGTGAGAGTGGCAATACCAGGAGGGTAGAAGGAGGGTGGAGTGGAAAGGGGGAACCAATTACAAGGCTCTACATATAACCTCTTCCCTGGGGGACGGACAACAGAAAAGTGGGTGAAGGGAGATGTCAGACAGTGCAAGATATGACAAAATAATAATTTATAAATTATCAAGGGTTCATGAGGGAGGGGGAACAGGGAGGGAGGGGAATGAGGAGTTGATTCCAGGGGCTTAGGTGGAGAGCAAATGTTTTGAGAATGATGAGGGCAATGAATGTACAAATGTGCTTTACACAATTGATGTATGTATGGATTGTGATAAGAGTTGTATGAGCCCCTAATAAAATGATCTAAAAAAGAAAAAAGAAAATAATTCCATTTAAAATAACATCTTAAAGAATAAAATACCTGAGACAGTTAAAGTTTTTACTAATCTGGCCTATAAACTCATGTGGGGTTCATTGAAGGGCGGAGAGATAAGTGGTTCCATGAGCCTCTCCTTCTGAGTTCTCTGGTCTCTTGCTTTTTGATGGTCAGACCAGGGTGCAGCTACCTTAGCCAGTTCCCTGACTCAGCTGGCAAGGCTCACTTCCTGCAAGACATCTCTGAGGAGAAGCCACAAGAACCTACCCTGATGCAACCCTGGGTGCTGGAGCAGCTCTGTGGAAACCCCTGCCAGCACTGAGATACTTACACACTCACTGATTCGGCTTTCCTCCTGCACTTGGCATCATTGCATGTGTTTTATGAGATGGAGGAGGACTTTATGGCTTGGTGTCAGACATATGGGCTAATGTTGGACTTGTGGGCTTGGGTAGCACTGGGTTGGGATGTTTTCTTGATGTGCACTTACCCTTTATATAAAACTCTCTCTTATACATATAAGTTTCTGTGGATTTGTTTCTCTAATGTACCCAGACTAACACAATACCTAAGAATAAATTTAACCATGGAAGTAAAAAAACTGTACCCTGAAAACTATGAGAATATTGGTGACAGAAATGAAAGGATATCTAAATAAGAGGGAGGACATTCTGTGCTCATGGACTAGAAGACGATATTGTTAAGATGTCATTCTTAGAAAAAAAAAAGTGTCATTCTTACCCAAAACAATCTATAGATTCAACACAGTCCTCATAAAAATTCCAACAGCCAAAAAAAAAATTTCCAACAGCCTTCTTTTCAGAAATGGAAAAGCCAACCCTCAATTAATATGAAGGACTAAGAGTCCCCAAAAAGCAATCTTGAAAAATAACGAGCTGGGAATATTCACACACCCTGATTTCAAAACATACTACAAAGCTACAGTATTACAAACTGTCTGATACTAGTATAATGATAGACATAGAGACCAATTGAAAAGAACTGAGTGCCCAGAAATAAATCCATGCACCTATGGTCAAATGATATTCAATAAAGAGCCTAAATCTATTCAATGGGAGAAAGAATACGCTCTTGAATAAATGGTATTGGGACAACTGGATTTTCACATTCCCCACAAAACATGAAAGTGTATCCATGTACAAACAATATCTAAAAATGGATGAAGGGCCTAAATGTGAAAACTAAGGGGAAAATTTAGAGAGAGATAATGTTTTAGTACCAAGTTGTTAACAATGGGTTGATTGTTGGCTATGACACCAAAAGACAGAATAGATAGATTTCACTGCATCAAAACTTTAAACTTTGTGAACAAAAGAACTTGGTTAATGAAGTGAAGAGACAGGTAAAATAATTGGAAGAAAACTTTGAGAACCAAATGTCTGATAAGGGTTTAATATTCAAAATATATAGACTCCTACAACTTAACAAAAAGACCCAAAATTTGATTTAAAAAAATGTCAGGGACTTGAACAGACATTTCACCCAAAAAAGATATACAAACAAATATGCAACAAACACAATCGACATCGTCGGTCATTAGAGAAGTGAAAAAAAATGTAAACACTGAGATTCCACCTTACCCCCACTGAGATGGCTACATTTTTTTTAAAGGAAAGTAAGTTTTAGTGAGGGCTTATTGTAGAGAACTTAGAACCCTCATCTATGACGAGTGAGAATGTATAATGGTTTTGCCACTGAAATACACTTTGGAAGTTCCTCAAAAGTGAAGCACAGGATCCCATAATGCCAAGCTAGTAGGTATATTACCCAAAATCACTGAGAGCAGGATCACAACAGACATCGGTTACAACACTTTTCACAATGGCTCAAATGTGAAAACAATCTAAATGTCCATCAAGAAGTAAATGGGAAAAAAAGAAGTAAATGGATAAAAAGAAATAAATGAATGAACAAAATGTGGTCTATACATACTATGGAATATTACTCAGCCATAAAGAGAAACGAAGTCCTGACATATCCTACAAAGTGGATGAATCTTGAAAATATGTTGAATGGAATAAGTCAGTCACAGATGGACATGCATTGTATGATCCCTCTTATATAAAATAAGCAAATGCATAGAGACTAAACTTTATTTATATTGAGTTTCTATAATGATGGTGGAACAACTTGAAAATGGGTAATTCTGATGGTTGTACACTATAATAAATATAGTCAATGCCAATGAATTGCTTGTGTACAGAATGCTTAGCTGGCTGAGGTTTGTGGCAGACTGAGGACTTGGATGAGCGTATTTGGCCTTATTCCGACACTTGCACCCAAGGGTCTGGGCAACGGACCCTATTTGGAGAAAGATCTCCATTGCTCTGAGATAGAAATGCCTTCAACTACACGTTCTCCAGGCCAAACATGTGCTCCCCTCAACAGCCCTCCGTCAAGCAGCAGTCACAAAGGAGCGACCATAAAAGACAGCGCATCTGGCTGATTCACTGTGCCTGAAGGTTATCGGTACATAAGAACAATCAGCTTCTATACCCTAAAATCTAGCAAACTCTCTTCTGACATCCTCTATGGATCCTAGATTGCTCCCCTGCGGAGGGCTAAAGGGAGTTTGAGGTCAGCTTGCACTAGGTCAAGATGATAATTCACCTCGTTGCTTGTTTATTACGTTACCCACTTGTGATATGACCCACTATGTAGTATGTCCCCGGTATGACGTGCATGCCCTTTGAAAGATTGTAAACGCTGTTATACACACTCATTGGAAAGCATCCATTCTCTCGGTCCTGACATGGGGACAAGGGGCCCCTGGGTCCTGTTTTGTCTGTCTGTCTTTATTATTTTCCACAATCACTAAGTTGTTCCCGAGGACCTGTTTGAGTGTTGGGGACCTGTACCCCCACAAGGTTTTGTTGTGAATATTATTACCATATTAAAACAATTGTATAGTAATTAAATGAGATAATGTATCATCATTGATATGACAGTCTATTTTACTTTGAGATAGCTTTACTAAAAATTTTTACACTATAGTAACCAAATAAGTATGGTTTGGGTGTAAGAACAGGCATGTAG
Source organism: Echinops telfairi (assembly GCF_000313985.2). NCBI lineage: Eukaryota > Metazoa > Chordata > Mammalia > Afrosoricida > Tenrecidae > Echinops > Echinops telfairi. The sequence continues at coordinate 60,544,863 of NW_022103928.1, read as the reverse complement.
ACCAATGGAATAGGACTGAGGATCTAGCAATAAACCCATACATGTATAGCCAATTAATTTTCAACACGGATGTCATGTCCTTCAACGGGCGAGAACATGTTCTCCAGCAAGTTGGACTGGGAAAAACTGAAGAATGAAGTTGTACCTCTGCCTCACACCATATACACAATTAATTCAAAATGGGTCAATGACCTAAACATAAAAGTTCATGCCATAAACTATTAAGAAGAAAATATAGGGTAAATTTTCTTACATTTGACCATGGGTTCTAAGATTTGACAGCAAGGCATGAGCGACAGAGGAAAAATAGGTAAACTGGATTTCATCAAAGTTAAAATCTATTGTGCAACAGATACATTATTAAGAAAATGAAAAGACAACCTATGGAATGGAAGATCATCTGGAGAATATACATGTGTATATTCTATACATATCGAACTATTCATGGGAATTAATGAAAATAGGACCAAAAATTTAATGAAATAGGACCAAAAAATTAACGAGAATAGGACTTGAATAGACATTTCTCCAAGGAATATATACAAAGGGCATGTGTTAGACCGAGTTGACTAGAGAAACAAGTCCAGGGACACTCATATAGTATAAGAAAGAGCTTTATATCAAAGAGCAATTGTATATTAAGAAAACATTCCAGCCCAGTCCAGATCACATCCATAAGTTCAATGTTAGGACGTAAGTCCAATACTAGCCCATAAGTCCCTCTTCAGACTCACGCAGCCACATGCAATGATGCAGAATGCAGACGATCACAGGCCGGTGGGTGCAAAGTCTTGTGGGTCCAATGGCGGTGGTGGCATCCCAGGGCTCTTAGATCTCCAGTGGCTCTAGCAGCTACCTAAGTAACTCAACAGCAGGGAGGGATGCAGAGAGAGAGAAGGTTCCCAGGACCTTCTTTATGAGGAGGCCACAGCCACAAGGAGGCATCATCAGACTGTGACCTGATTGACAGGCTAGACTCCTCCTCTACACTTATTTATCAAGTTAACATGGAATTATGTAATTACCACAGGGTATATAATACATGCAATATGCACAAGAAAGAATATATATATAATAGGCTGATGAAAAGTTGTTCAACATCCTTAGTCAATAGGAAAACACAGATCAAAACCAGAAGGAGATACTACCTCATACCCACTAGGATGGCTCTTCTTCTTCTTCTTCAAAAAAAAGCCAAATAAACAAACCCAGGAGATAAAGTGTGTTACCCCAGGTTGGCTAGAGAAACAAATTCAGGGACACTCATGTATGTGTAAGAGAGAGCTTTATATCAAAGAATAATTGTATATTGGGAAAACATCCCAGCCCAGTCCAGATCAAGTCCATAAGTCTGATCCTAACCCATATGTCTGATACTAGTCGATAAATTCCTCTTTAGACTCAAGCAGCACAGGCAATGATTCTGAATGAATGCAGGAAGATCACAGGCTGGGGGGTGGAAAGTCTTGTGGATCCAGTGGTGGTGGAAGCATCTCAACACTGGTGCAGGTCTCCACGTGGCTTCTCCAGCTCCCTGACTGTCTCTTCCACAGGAATGTGAAGCAGAGAGAGTGTGGCCCACCTCCAGGGAAGAAGGAGAGTTCCCAGAATCCTCATGAGAAAGCCACACCCACAAGGAGGTGTCATCAGGCTATGGCCTGATTGACAGGCTAGACTCTGCCCTATTCACTCTTAATATCCTCAAGTTGACACCTGATTATGTAACTACCACACACAGTATTGGTTATGATGTGGAAACATTTATCCATTGCTGGTGGGAGTGTAAAATGGTCCAGCCACGGTTGAAAGCAGTTTGGCGGTTCCTCAAAAAGTTCAGTGGTATGAGTCAGCAATTTTCCTCTGAGGTACATGCCCCAAAGAATTAAAAGCAGGGATTTGATCAGATAGCTATACACCAAAGTTTGTTGCATTGTCCATCTACAGATGAATGGATTTTTAAGCAAAATGTGAGATGAACCACAAGAAAATATTATTCAGACACAAAGAGAAATGCTACATAGATGGTGTGACCTGGATGAACCTTGAACATATGCTGAGTTAGATAACACAAGAGTCAAGTTTTATTTATGCAAATATTACACATGTGCTGTACTCACCATCTCTGGATTGCTGGCATCTGACTTGCATGCAAACTGTACTTAGGAACCAGCCTCCGTAAGATTGATATTATAAGCTTCACTGTAAGCTTGATATGTGCCTCAAATTTCTGAGATACACACAATGATACCTAATAACAACTTGGTGCTACTTTGTGATGTGTATCAAAACACTATTACTATATTGTTATGCTATGTTTTTATTTTATCTGTAACTGTTGAATTTTTTATGTATAGAAAGGTATGCAATTTTGGGAATGATGAGGGCAACAAATGTATAGATGTGCTTTACACAATTGATCTATGTATTGTGATAAATTGTATGAGCCCCAATAAATTGATTAATTAAAAAAAAATATATATATATATATGTACAGCCAAAAAAAAAAAAAAAAGAAAGGTATGCTACACACTGTATACTAAGACTGACATATGACTGACTTTAGATATGAACTGTTGTTTTGATTTACTTGACTTACACATAGACTTGGGAACAGAACTTGTCATAGTCCAAGGACTGCCTGTCATTCAGTAATTCAGAGTCATTCAGATGCATATGTGTTTTCATGCAAATCCAACTGTAGATTTAAGTCACACTAATATAGAAACCTGGCAACACGGGAGCAAATGAATGGGGAGGAAGAGAGAGTGGACCACATGCTGGCCCATCATACCTCGAGGACGATATCCCCGCTCTGCTCCGAACAGCCAGTGAACAGAGTGGACCATATAGCTGATCCCACTATGAGACATGAGGTCCCTGTTGACCCATGGCCCTACGGGGGTCAACACTGGCCCGGTCTGACCCCACAACACTGAGGCAAAACACTAAAGGTGTGTGGCAGAGGAACAGGGGTGGAGTGGGAGGGAGTAGAGCAGGGAAGTGCAAAAGATAGACTTTGGGGCCAGAGCGTGGCACCCCATCAAATTTGACTGGAGGACATGCCTAAAGGTCAAAAATCAGGCCTTGATCTATTTACAGGTTTTACTTTCTTTTTAAAATTAAAAAAAAAATTTTTTTTAATTAATTTATTCTTCTCTGGGTCATTGGTTTTTTTTTTGTTGTTGTCATCGTTGTGTTCTCTTTTGTTGCTCTGTCTTGCTATGCCTTGTTTTGGGGTGCATATTATTATCTCTGCATATCTATCTAGATAAGATAGGCTGGATGAACAGTCTGGAGGAGAAAACAACGGGACCAATGGTTCCAGGGGGACATGGGAGAGGGGGAAGTGGGGGTAAGGAGGTGGTGTTGACCAACTCAGGGACAGGGGAGCAACAAGTGATACAAAATTAGTGGCAAGGAGGGGATGAGAGGCCTGGTAGGGATTCACAAAGGCAATGTAACCGAGATAAATTACTGAAACCCAAATGAAGGTTGAGCATGATAGTGGGATAAGAGAAAAGTCAAAGGAAATAGAGGAAAGAGCTAGGAGGCAAAGGGCATTTATAGAGGTCTAAATACAGGCATGTACATATATAAATGTATTTATATGAGATGGGGGAAATAGATCTATGTACATATATCTATAGGTTTAGTATTAAGGCAGCAGATGGACATTGGACCTCCACTCAAGTACT
>NW_022103928.1:60529573-60540502 GCF_000313985.2 Echinops telfairi | reverse complement strand
TGGGGAATGGACAACAGAAAAGTGGGTGATGGGAGACATTGGACAGAGTAAGATATGACAAAATAATAATTTATAAATTATCAAGGGTTCATGAGGGAAGGGGGAGCTGGGAGGGAGGGAGAAATGAGGAGCTGATATTAAAGACTGAAGTAGAAAGAAAACGTTTTGAGAATGATGATGGCAACAAATGTACAAATGTGCTTCACACAATGGATGTATGTATGGACTGTGATAAGAATTGTACGAGCCCCCAACAAAATGATTTTTTTAAAAAGCTCGGCCAAATACGAAGGGGTTTCAAAAAATTCATGGAGAAATGGAGCTAAAGAATGAGTTCTTCCATTAACTTTTTGAAGTTCCCACATACATGAAAGTATTATTACCTTGCTTTTAAATTTTCATTCTTATCATTATTTTACTTGGGTTGTATTGCAAAATCTGAGTGTTTCTATTTGTGAATGCAGAGTTTAAAGAAAGGAATTTTGATTCCCAGAGAGTCTCTCTTGAGGTTGCACGGAAGGGAGTCTCCTTTACCAACTCTTCCCTAGGGAATGCTTTTCAAGAGTAGACGGACTAGTCTTCTGTGTCAACGTGTCATGCTAACGGCCTTGCAAAACATGGCAAAAGAAGTTGTCTTCACAGTGACCACATCAATCATCACTTGCACAAAATAAAGGAAGAAAAGCTGGGAGTTACCATGAAGAATACAATTTCAGTGAACATGCCGCAAACGGAACTGGCAGTCAATCTAGGCATCTAGAAACCCCGAGCGCATCGCCAGAAGTCACCTGAGTGATGATGGAGTGGCCTCCCGAGCAAGTCTGAACACAGCGCTAAGCTGTGTTCACGTTGGAGCCAGAAGCTAGGTCTGGGTGGGTCGGTGTGACGACTGCCAGCCTTGCTTTTCAAATTGTCTGTGATTCTAGTCCAAAGTCAGCAACAGTTTGGATAGTAAATTTCCACTTGCCAATGTTTATAATTAAAGTGTCACCCAACTGGTTCAGGAGCTACCTCTTTACCTGAACGTTTACCTTTCCAAAGTCACCCAAACCTTTAGAGTCAGAGAGAAAGAAAAACAAACAAACAAAAAATATGTGAAACATTTTTCTTTCAATGTCTTTTATGGTTTCAAATGACAGTAAAACTGATTGTTTTTAATTCAGGGTAAAAAGAGGCTGTTGATTGTTTGAGTGTCTCACTTCAGCCTAAGCATTTGCAACAAAGGGAAGGAAATAAACGGATTGAAAATTAGCCTGGGAACACGTTTCGATGGGGAGAGGAGCAATAACATCTTCACGCTACTCTTGTTCCTATTAGAACAGGCTATTGTTTATTTTATCTTGAATATGCCTATACTGACCGTATTTCTAAAATGACACAGTTTGGGAAAGTGTCATTTCAACTGCTGTTTCATACACCGCTGCTACCACCACTACCCTTGCCCACAAAACCAAAGACCAAAATCTGCTTATGCTTGCCTGAATGAGGTTCCTCATTTCAAACTGTGTGCCTGTTCTTGCGTTACATGCAAACGATAGCTGAAGGCCAGCATATATGTAAGTCTTAGCATTCTATTTTTAATAATTTGTACACCACCTGTTTGTATTCTTTGTCTCAATAAATACCTGGTCACTGAAAAAAAAATAGGTCAACGTTTTTTAGTGTGGGAAAGAAGAGGCTATGGTGTATTTATTGCTTAATGCACAAAAAGTTTCTATTTAGGGCGATGAAAAACGCTTGGAAATAAATGGAGGCAATGGTTGTCTATGCCGAGGCATTTGGAGGACAACGATTAGAAGAGATTCATAGTTATGCCCAATCCAAAGAATGCTGATCCCCCAGAATGTAAAGAACATCGGACAAGATCATTACCATGACTTGTCAGTAAAGTTTTATGTCGTGGACCAGCTACCAGGATGAAAGGGTCACTGGTGGTCTTGCCCAGAAGTCAGGGACTTGGGCGCGGTCCAAGGCTCTGTGGTGTCCTTCACAATAGTCATTGTCTATATGACAAACAAATCAGCTAATAGAATGTACTGGTTTAGATTCAATGTTCCATGAAGTCCTAGCAACAAGGTACAAAGTAATGTTTCGCCTGGCAAGTTCCTCAAACAGATTGAACATAAGCTTTACAATAAAGCTGTTTGGGGGTGATCTCTGATCGACCTCCCAATATCCCACCCTGTCTGTGTTTCTCTTTCTTGCATTCCTACCCCTGACTCTCAGGCTTTCTCGTTGTTGTTGTGCAGGTCACGGCAGTTTTGGTCAAGGTAATGAAAAATGAAATAAAATGACAGTGAACGGGTAGAATTTCGAGCTGGATTCAGATGAGGATGTGAAATGAGGGATATCATTGCTGACATCAGATGGAGTTAAGCTGAAATCATAGAATACTAGAGAGGTGTTTACCTGTGTTTTTATGCGAAGACTGTGTGGCTCATAAAAAAATTATGGAAGCACTGGAAAGATTGGGAATTCCAGAACACTCAGTTATGCTCGTGTAGAACATGTCTCAAGATTAAGAGGCAGCCATGTTCATAAAACAAAGGGGTATTGTGTGGTTTAAAGTCAGGAAAGTTGTATGTCAAGGTTGTATCCTTTCACCATACTTATTCAATCTGTATGTTGAGCAAATAATCTGAGAAACTGCTCTAGATGAAGAAAAATGTAGCATCAGGATCGCAGGAAGGCTCTCTAACCGTCTGCTATATGCAGATTCCGCAACCTTGCATGCTGCAAGTACTTAGTGATGAAGATCACAACTGACAGCTTTCAGAGTGAATTATACTGTAACACAAAGAAAGCAAAAACCATCACAACCGGACCTATAAGCAACGTAGCAAATGGCGTGAAGACCGAAGTTGTCAAAGGTTTCATTTTACTTGGATCCACACCCAACACACACGGAAGCAGCAGGCAAGTCGTGCACCAGGCAAACCCACAGCACAAGACCCCTTCAGAGTCGTAAAAAGCAACCATGTGACTGAGGATTAAGGTGCATCTGACCCAAGGCATCGCTTCTTCGGTCCTTCATTGGCTGTGAGCTTCTCAAGGGCAAGAACTGGGTCTTCATTTTAAATTCGTTTTGATTTTTAGTATTTCCTACTTTCTTTTCCATTAAGATTTTTCTCTGGTTTATTTATCTATTTGCGGGGGGTGGGGGGTGGGGTGGGGTGGGGTATGTTTTCTAGTATATGAAATCCCGGCTAGGTAAATCTATAGCGACAGTAAGTAGACTAATGGTTTATTGGGGGTATGGGAGGGGAAGTTGGAGGGATATTAGGAGCTAATAACAAGGAGCACAAGAAGGAAGACAATGTTCTAAAACAGATTGTACAACTCTTTTTAATGTGACCAGACTATTGAAGTGTATGATATGTGAATAAAACTCGTTTTAAAAAACTGGGTCTTATTCATCTTTGTGTACCCAGAACCTAACATAGAGACTGATAGACATGAAATAGCTCTGGGAGTTACTGATCCAATGGTTGAAGAATTAATTGCTTGATTCCCAATTCAAAAGAGCAGGAAATAATGTGTGGGGTTGGGATAAGAAAATAAAGATGTGGAATTAATTAGCTCTCTTTCAGGAGTCTGGGAAAGAAAGCTTATTGAAACGATTGTAAGCCACACAGGAGGATCTAAGCACACTGGAAAGACAGAACTCCTACTCGCAATGTATAAACTGTGACCACCTGCAAACTATAGGTCACATCTTCAAGGCTCATAACCCTGGGGTGAACATTTGAATGTGTTCTCTTCCTCTCGCGCTCCCCAATACCCAATTTATCTTAATGTTTCAGGAAGGACTTAGGGTTGGCCAATCATAAGTCAGGTGGGTAAGAAAGAATGACAGACTTGGTGTGGGGCACATCATCTATTCCCGTGGTCCACAGAAGGGAGAACAGACAGTCTCCCCATATAAGTTGGGTGTTATATTCAAAAGAAATGGAGAAAGGAATGCTGGGCAGATAATTCCCAAGTATTTTCCAATACAATAAATATTGATGGCTTCGTGAACGCAATTAATATAAGGACTGACCCCACCTATGCCATTTAAGAGGTAACTATGCTATTTATTTAAATCTCCATAAACACAAATTAATCTATTTTAATGTTTTTGGAGGTTTCATATGTAAGTAACTTCTACAGGCAAATATGAATTTATTTATTTCTCTTAACCTTCATTTTCTAAGGATTTATTGTTTTTAAGTTAAAATTAATCCAATCTTCACCTCCATATAGGCTTTCCTTTGATTTTTTTTTTTCAAGTAGAAAGCAAAATTTGTTTGAAAAGGAAAGAAAGCACCCGACGCTGCAGGTGGGCACTCGGATGAGTTGCCCTGATTTTTTTCTTTAGTTCATGTCAGTTTTCTCAAACTTTAGTGTCTGAGGACTACAGGAAGGGATGGTATTCACGCAATGTTTCTTACTATACGTATGAACAATGCAGAACTTTATCTAGGGTAATGTGAACCATACACTCCCAATCCCAGACGCATCAGTTCTGGCATGTCTGTAGAGATTGCAGTGGCTGACTTTGGGAAGTAGATCACCACTCCCAATCCCAGACGCAGTCAGTTCTGGCATGTCTGTAGAGATTGCAGTGGCTGACTTTGGGAAGTAGATCACCAGTTCTTTCTGCTGAAGTCTCTGGAGCTGCCAGCCTTTCAGCTGGCAGTCAAGTCTGCTCACTGTCTGTACCACCCAGAGTCTCAGATTGTACCTGGCCTCCTCCCCTGCTGCATTGGCCTTTAGAAACTACCCTCCTGCAAAAGACAGAACCCACCATACCAACATTCACCGAGTGTTAGTCCAGGTTGGCCAGAGACACTCGTATGTGTGTAAGAGAGAGCTTTATATCAAAGAGCAATTGTATAATGAGAAAACACCCCAGCCCAGTCCAGATTGTCCCTAAATCCACTATTAGCCCATATATCCAATACTAGTTCATAAATTCCCCTTCAGACTCACGAAGCACATGTAATGCAGGATGCAGGAGGATCACAGGCCAGTGGGTGAAGTCTTGTGGATCCAATGCCAGTGGAAGCATCTCTGTGCTGGCAAGGGGTCTCTACATGGTTCCTCCAGCTCTCTGAGCGTGGTTCCTCAACAGGAAGGTGAAGCGGCAAGAGAGAGGAAGTTCCCAGAATCCTCATGAGAAGGCCACGCCCACAAGGAGGCATTAGCAGGCTGTGACCTGACTGACAAACTAGACTCCACCCCTGTACTTATCAAGTTGACATGAAATTATGTAACCACCACAATGAGCATCTACTGTGTGCCCAACACCTTACATATATTTTTATTATCTAAATCATATAAGGTAAGATTCTGTTGTTCAGGTTTTTTAGAGAAGAAAAATGAGACTCAAAGAATTTAAATAACTTAGTCAAAGTCATTTGGCTATTAGGTAGCAAGGCTGCATCCAAGTGCCAGTTTTCTGGCTTCATCACGCGGACTTTAATCTTTCTATGATGCAGGCTGCATGCTGGTGACCCCATCCCATTTCCTTGGGCTCAGATAAATCTTCTTAGGGCCTCAGGAACTCTAGAAAGTTCAAGATAACTGTTATGTGCACTTGCTGTAGACTCAAACAGACCCAGGTTTGAGTCCTGGGACTACAATTTGTTGGCTATATGATCTTAGGCAATAGTAACAGCAAATAGCCTTGAGTGTTTTTCAAGCAATCAGCATTTTCTGTGCCCAGCGTGCTAGTTACCTAATCTGGTGTCAACTTGTGAAGGGGTGGAGTCTAGCTTGTCAATCAGATCACAGCTTGATGACTTCATTTAGAGGTGCCATGGAGATAAACAGCTCACTGGAGGCCAGATACACACACAGAATCTCTGGTTGTCTTCCTGCTGACAAGACACATAGAGTTACACAACAGCCCTGGAGCTGGAGGAGCCACATGGTGACCCACATCAGTGCTGAGATGCTTCCACTGCCACTGGATCCAAAAGACTTTCCACCCACTGGCCTGTGATCTTCCTGCATTCGGCATCATTGCATATTTTGCATGAGTCTGAAAAGGAATTTAAAGATTGGTATTGGACATATGGGCTAAAATTGGACTTATGGACTTGATCTGGACTGGGCTGGGTTGCTTTCTTTTTTTTAATTAATTAATTAATTTTATTTTATTTTTTTTGTTTTTTTTTGTTTGCTTTCTTAATGTACAATTACTCTTTATATAAAGCTCTTTATTATACATGTATGGGTGTCTGATACCTTTTCCCGTCAACAACACCTCATGAGCACAGAGGGTGGTGTGCTTCTTCCATGTGGACTCTCTTGCTTCCCTGCTAGATGGATGCTTGTTTAACTACAAGCCTTTAAGACCCGGACGCTATATCTTTTAATAGCTGGGCACCATTCTTCACCACATTTGCCTATGCACCCATTTTGCCTTCACCAATTGCTAGCACTGTAATTTAAATGCATCAATTCTTTGGTTTTTATTTATTCTCGAGCTTTTTGTGCATATGATGAGGTCCTCAAAGTGACATTTTTGCTTTCTAAGATTTTAAAGAAATATTTTGCTGAGGATCTTCCCAAGTCACTTTGTTGTTTGACTTCTTGACTGCTGCTTTCCTGGGCCTCACTCACCTTGGCTACCTTTTGACACTTGCATCATCTGGCTCCAAAATGAATGCTCAGGGAATCATGTCATTGTGGTTAGGCGCTATCTGGTCAGTTCCGTCTCATGAGTACCCCCTGCTCTACAGAACAAAACACTGGCCGGTCCTGCACCATCCTCACAGTTGTTCTTATGTGTGAGCCCACCGCTGCTGCCACTGTGTCCGTCCCTTCATTGAGGGTCTTCCTCTTTTTCGTTTTGCCTCCACTTTTGCCAAACATGATGTCCTTCTCCAGGGACGGGTCTCTCCTGACGACATGCCCAAAGTACACGAAAGAACATTTCGCCATCCCTGCCCCTACAGAGCACTCTGGCCATGCTTCTTCCAAGACAAATGTGTTTGTCCTTCTTGCAGGCCATGGTACTTTCAACAGTCTTAGACAGCACCGTAATTCGAATGCATTGATTCTTCAGTATTCCTTAGTCGATACCCAACTTTCACATGCATTTGAGGCGATGGAGAAGACCACGGAGCCATATGATATGGCTATGTAAAGGAAATCAAGGATCCTTGATAAAAATGGAATCTCCTCTGTAGAATGACTTATATGCTCACTAATTAAGAATGTAAACTCTGGAGCCAGCTGCCTGGATATAAATCCAAATCTCACTTCCTAGAGATGTGACTTTGGGCAAGTCATTTAACCTTGATGCTCTCATCTGTAAAATGGGTCTATAAAAATACTGACTCCGTAAGGTTATTGTGATGGGACTACATGTCAAGTAATTATCAGGGGATCTAGGATGTAGTAAAAGTTTAATAACGGTTCGCTGGGGCTGAACACTTAATTTAGGCATAAAGATGACTAGCAAGTTCCAAACTTTTCCTCACCAGAGTCTTGGCAGAAAGTGTCCTGTGGGCTTTTCTATGCGGCTCCCTGACTCACTACCACCCTTCTCTGCTGTTCGATGGTTACCTTCTTGGCCTCTTGACTGTTCCATCCTGGTCTGTTCTTTCTGGAGATAATTCTTTACCTTTCTTTCTGTAACTCCTCCAAGACGAGCCTTTAAAATGTGAAGGCATCCTGTCCCAGCTATTTACAACTTAAGAAGTATCTCTCTACTGTCTCTACTATTTCTCCTCCCTGGGCAAGCCAATTGTGATCGCATTTTAATAATAATCACACATATAAAGCCCTTTCCAGTTTCCAAAGCTCTTTTCCACCTATTGTCTCTTTTATTCCTCACAACGTCTGTGCGGAGTGTATTCTTCTCCATTTTGCAAAGAAATAAAGCGCTGAGGGCTAGCATGATTGTCCAAGGTCACACAATTAATAAGTAGCAGAGATGGGCCTCAAATTCCAATATTTTGTTTCCAAAATATTTGGGAGCAACTCATCTATTCAGATATCCTTCTTAAGGAGCGGCACTGGTGCAAAGGCTGAGGTAAACTGGCAGACTGCTATGCTGCTAGTTAAAATCTCCCCAGCAGCTTGATGGAGAAAGGCCTGGCAACCTGCCCCTATCAAGATTGCAGCCCGGAAAACTCAGTGGGACAGTTCTACTCTATCTATCCCATGGGATTGTGATGGGCTGGGCTCGACAGGGCAGCATCCGACAACCCATCAGCCCTGCTTTGTTTTAGGGGATGTAAGCAAGCTATTTAGATCTATTTTGATTAGGAATGACAAAAGCCTAACTCAAGCTGGAAAACCTGGATTCATGAATTTACCTGATAATCCGAAAACAGGTCTTCAGGCATCGATGCATCCAGGTGCCCCAACGGTGTTAACAGGATTGTGCCATTTCCCAGCTCACCTACCCTCTGGGTTGACCTTATGCTTAGGCAAGTTCTCTGCTTAGAATAGCCAAGATGACGCCACTCCTCCCACACCAATAAACTCAGTAGAAAGAAGACGTCTCTTTTGTGTAAGCCCAAGAAGATGGCTTAGGTTACAGACCCACCCCGGCATCCATCACTCTGACCAGGACTGATCACTTCCCCCGCTGGAGACCGAGTGAGGGGAAATAGAAAGCCTTTAAAGGGGGAGGGGAGGGAGGACAATTCTCAATGATTCAGAGTAACCGGTAAAGCCGGAGCTCTGGCTCCAGTAACTTATGTCAGGCGCAGTGCGCACACCAGGAGCACCTGCAGACAGACTTTTCGGATGACCACTTTCCCGATCACTCTTCCTGGAACATCGCCTCCATGAAACTGAGCTCAGACAGAGCCCGAGACCATCCATGTCTGTTTGAAAAACAAAAACCAAAAAAACCAAAAACCCCACCTCACTGCCCTGGAATCCATGCTGACTCATAGTGACCCCCCTGGGGGTTTCTGAGATGGTCACTGTGTGTGTGTGTGTTTTTTTAAATCATTTTATTGGGGCCTCATACAACTCATCACAATCCATCCACCCATACATCGTGTCAGGCACATTTGTACATTTGTTGCCATCATCATTCTCAGAACATTTTCTTTGTACTTGAGCTCTTGGTATCAGCTCCTCATTTCCCCCTCCCTCCCTGCCACCCCTCCCTCAGGAACCCTTGATAATTTATAAATTATTATTATTTTGTCATGTCTTACACTGTCCAATGTCTCCCTTCACCCACGAGACGGTCACTGCTGATGGGAATAGAAACCCTAGTCTTTCTCCCGGGAGCTGCCCACCCTGTGGATTGCCGCCCAATCGTTCCCACTCCACCTCCACAGCCAGTGTGTCTGTCTTATGCATCATCGTATCCAAGTGCCCCACAGAATGCCTTGAGCATGGCGGGGCCTTCACCCATATTTTGAATGGATGAATAAATTAATGGGTCTAGCTGATCTATCTGATTGGCAGGGTTGATCCACCTGTTTGGATAAATTAATCTGCTCTTCTGCCTATAAAGTGGGAGAAGGTTAGAACCAGACTGTCATTCCAGGCCCAGTTTGTGACTTCAGGGGCATAAGACTCTCAGGGAACGTCCAGGAGGCCTTTCCAAGAATCCACTGGGAGAGGAAACCAAATGCATTGACAGGTGTGTGAGATGAACTCAGGTGGTAACAGGAGCTCCCAAATTACGGGATTTCATGGGCCCACGTTGACATTTATATAAGGGTTGTTTGTTTGTTTGTCTCAACTGAGAACAATCTTTTAAAGCAGACATTAATGATCAGTACCAATCTGCCAAAGAAAGGGATTTTGACACTAAGAAAACAGGAAGGATATAATCTCAGAGAGAATAGCGCAGTCCTGCCCCGGTCCCCAAAGAAAGACTTCGGCAACCTCACGTGATTACTTTTGTTGCAGCTAGATGTGAATTTCAACAGGCTGCTCCGTGTGTGGGGTCGGCTGTTTGGGGTTGATAGCGGCTCTGTGAGGGGAAAAGATGGGCTGTGTCTGCTCCAGGAACAATTGTTGGTGCCATCGAGTCCGCTCCGACTCGGAGCGACCCTCTCGCCTTTGCCTCTCGATTTCATCGAGCACGATGCCCTTCTGCGGGGACAGGACTCTCCTGACAACAAGCAAAAAGTACAGAGGAGGAAACCCTCCTGAGCAGGTCTACTCTGTCCTGTAAGGGTGGCTATGGGTGTAAACACCCCCTAGGCACACAACATCGATCCCAGCCCCACCCCACCTCCTCACGTACCTTGTGTGCGCTTAATCCGCCCATTTTACAGATGGAGGGCAAGAGACAGGTTAAGCGATAGTAAGAGCCTGTCTGGTTTCGAACCCGTGTCATCGCGACAGTTCAGTCCAAAGCTACTGGCCTGTGGGGCTCCCCTGACCCTGCCCGTGTTTCGGGGCAACCTTATTGACCTGAGAGTCTTGACTTCGTTTACAACACAGCTTCATGGTGCCCCCATTAGCCAGGCATCAGCTTGGGGCTTGGGGCCTGGGCGGAGCCTAGGAAGAGATCAGCATCTCACCCTACCCCCCCACCGCCCCAGCTGCCAGTGACCTTCACTCCCCTGCAACCCCTACCCCTGCCCCAGTACTTATTGGGGTTCTCGCCAGGCCCGCTCCTCCTGCCGGGAGTGCACGAATCCCCAGCTCAAGCGTAGGCTGTTAACAGTTCAGGGGGTTCCCTCTCCCAGGGGTGTTGGCAGTTTCCTCGGAGACTCTGGAAGCCTTCGACGCCTCCAACGCCCAGGGACTGGAAGTGTAATGGTGGCAGGTCGTCCAGGGGGTGATCTGGGGGCAACCCAGTTCAACCCTGTCAACTGCCACCCCGCAGCCCCCTGCCCTTTCCGAGAACCGGCTTGGTGAGGATCCACAGCCCCGCAGGTGCCCCTGGAACATGTCGGGGTCGCCCGGGTCTGGGTCTGGGGGCTTCGTGTGGAGGGGCCTGGGGCTCGG
>NW_022103928.1:60512889-60528238 GCF_000313985.2 Echinops telfairi | reverse complement strand
TGCGGAACTCGCGGGCCATCGGCGTGCTCTGGGCCATCTTCACCATCTGCTTCGCCATCATCAACGTGGTGGTCTTCATCCAGCCCTACTGGGTGGGCGACAGCGTGAGCACCCCCAAGCCTGGCTACTTCGGCCTCTTCCACTACTGCGTGGGCAGCGGGCTAGCAGGCCGCGACCTCATCTGCCGCGGCTCCTTCACCGACTTCAGCACCATTCCGTCCGGGGCCTTCAAGGCGGCGGCCTTCTTCGTGCTGCTCTCCATGGTGCTGATCCTCGGCTGCATCGGCTGCTTTGCCCTCTTCTTCTTCTGCAACACGGCCACGGTCTACAAGATCTGCGCATGGATGCAGCTCTTGGCAGGTAGGGGCGGGGGCGGGACCCCCAGACAAGGCTGCGGGGACGGGGCATGCTTCTTGATAGGCCCTTTGCTTGGAAGAGTCAGAGTGTCTAAAGACACTCATCTCACGACTGGCCCTCAGTAGCCATTGGGAGAGGGAATTGGATCAGAGACAACCTGGGTCAGGGGGCAGAGCTTTAGAATTAGGCCTTTGGGACTCTGTGCCAGGATATGATCAGACTGGCCTACTGGAGGGTTAGCAACATGTGAGCCCCTCTAAGCGTCTTAGTTTTTCATGCTGTCTTAGGGGAGGGAACTGTTTGAAAGAGTAGTTTTGGGCCGTGTGATAAAGAGATGGAAAGTCGAGAGACCTGGATTTAACCCTTTCCGAGCTGGCATTATCAACAGGGGCATCTCACTTCACTTCTCTGAGTTGCAACGTCCTCATCTGTAAAACAGTGAGGAGGATTCCAAGAGGATGCGATGAAAGAGTGCAGTGTAAACTGTGAAGTGTTGTGGGAACCCAAGAGAAGAAGAGGCTGTTTATGGTGCCTGGCCAGTGTGTGATACGCAGGCCATGACAGCAACTGGCAACGTGGGTCTTTGAAGGGCAGATCCGCACTCCCCTCTCCCCACTCAGTGTAGGAAGGGTCTCGACACTGAAACCTTCTGAAATATTTGGCCAAGACAGTTGTTTTGCCCTGAGAACCCGAGAAAGGCCTGTAGGAAGGAGAAATGCTGAGGTAGCTTTCCAGGATCCATTAGAGAGACGCTCTCGCCCACACACACCTTTCGATCGAAGACAGATTTTGAAGACTCAGCAACTTGGGGATTTGCCTAATTGCAGGTCAGGATGAGAGCTGGGCTGGGGAAAATTGGACCAGGGAGTGATAGGGATGGAGGAGGTGAGCGGGTGAAGGTCGGGAAAAGTTTGGGCCTTCCAGGGATGTGGAGGAGGTGAAGATTGTGACACTCATGTAGTGGTGAGTTTCAGCAACAAGCACCTCAGGGACAGACGTTCAACAAGTGTCAGCCCCTCCAGGACAGGTCTCTTGGGAGAGGTGTAATATCCTTCAATGATGATCCCACTGCCCACCATGAAGGCAGTTGTCATTGTCAGAGTGTGTATCTGAGGGGGTACCCCCGCCAAAATGGAATATTTTTTCTAGAGCTATGCATTTAAATTTTTTTTTACAAAACAACCTTATTACCTTCAAAGTACTCTCCATTACATTTAAGACATGTGTCAAATCTGCGATTCCATTCTTGGAAACATTTTTCAAACTCATCTGTTTGAATGGTTGGCAGCACCTCCCTCGTTTTTTTCTTCACCTCTTCTACGTTGTCAAATCGCTGTCCTTTCATGTCCCTCTTCATTCGCAGAAACAAAAAGATGTAGTACGAATCGAGGTCAGGTGAGTCAGGTGTGTGGGGCAAGAGAGGCATGCTGTTTTTTGCTAAAAGCTGGCGTACCAAGATGGCTGTGTGAGCAGGTGCATTGTTGTTATGGCAAAACCAGTCCTCTGTCTGCCACAAATCAGGCCTTTGTCTCACACACTGTTTACGTAATCATTATGTAATCATTTTAGAACTTCTAAATAGAAAGCTTGATGAATAGTTTGACCTAGTAGAACAAACTCCAAATGCAGTATGAGTTAACATTTTCGTTCATTCAGGAAATTGATGGGTGTCCAGAATGAGATTTGTCATCAATCGATATTACATTTCTCCTTTTTTTGAAATGAGAAAGCCACTCGTACACTTGATTTTTTTCCATAGTGCTATTCTTGTAAGCTGTGTTCAATATCACAATGTTTCTGCAGCATCTTTCCTGAGCAGGAATCAAAATTTCACAGCAGCACACTGTTCTCTTAAATCAGCCATCACAAAAAATGAGGTTTGAATGAAACTGCTTTTATAAAAAAATTCACTGTGACCAGAAAGAACCTTCCCAGGGGATGCCACTGGGTGCACTAACTCAGAGCAAGTTGCTCGATGGTCTGCTAATGGGAAAAATGCGTACTACCAAAGTTCCACCCAGTGGCGCTTTTTTCCATTTTGGGGGGGGTACCCCTCATATTCTCTGGAGCATCTTAATTGAGGGAAAGCCTCCATGTTTTGAGGGAGATATCTGTCTTCTGTAAATGGCTCGAGGTCACTCGGGACCAAGTGGAGAACAAGGTGACTCATGATACTGAGGATGTGTCACTGGAGAAAGTCGAAGTATGACGATGAAGAACGCTAGGCCGCTTTGCTTCTCTGAGAACTGTTACGAACACAGAGAGGAGTGGCTGCCCTGTCGGGGACATTGCCCCAGCTCTCCAAAGGACTCCTTTAGCGCTTGTTCAGATGTGGTCATTCTAAAGGGCTTGTTTCAAATACATCTCATCCCCCTCATTTTAGATGTGGGTCTTTTAGGATTTTTGAAGATGGTGTGAGATGTATGTGTGGAGGAATCACTCTGTGGAACCAGAGAGGTGGGTGTCAGGTCCTTCCATCCCATTCTACTGCCTCTGCCAAAGGCAAACTAGAAATAATGTGAGTTCATCTGGACTTTCCAATTCCGTATTCTTAATTTGGAATCTGCAGATGAGTTTCTGACTCACTGGGCCTCAAGTGATCGCTCATCCCTGTGGGTTTAGTTCTGCATGGATTATGTGTCCAACAACAGCGTCTCTCTGCATTTCAAAGATATTAGAGATGCTCTTCAAATTCCATGCCACCTCCCCCATAGAAAAAGAGGAAACAGTTAAGAGAAGTGGCGGAATGGCCCAAAGTCGTGCCACCAGTAAGGGGTAAATGAGGAGCAGGGGTCTGGGTTTCTCAGTCGTTGGCCTCGTGTTCTTGCCCTGGTGTTACTACTACCTTAGGGTTCTGGAGGACAGTGGGTAGTTGGAGCAATTCGTTCCATTTCCCTCAGAGATTTCTGCCCTCATTGGGTACATGATTGACTCACTTTGCTTAATGTGATACCAGGCCAGAGGCCAGAGCACTGGACTGGGGGAATCTTGTCTGCCTCTGCCTGCGATTCCCCTGCAGTGGTAAGCAAGCCTTTCTAGTGTAAGTCTCGGTCTTCTCATCTTTACAATGGATTGATTTAAAGTATCTCTCTCAGCCCCACTGGGTGTCTAGAACAACCCTTTCAGTGAGGTCACTCCACTGAGAACGTGAGACATCTGTTATCTTCAGAGGAACAGCAGAGAATTGGAGTTCTGCTTCATGTCAGAGAAGAATTAGAATGCTGTTTGAGATGTTTGTTCCAGGGAGCTCTAATGCAGGCACTCTGTTGTTGCTAAGGTGCCATCATGTCTGACCCGACCCATTGGGACCCTGTGCACAGCGGAACAAAACCCTGCCCGGCCCTGCGCCATCCTCACATTGCTCCCATCCTGAGCCCAGTGTTGCAGCCGCTGTGTCAGTCCATCTCCTTGAGGGCCTTCCTGTTTTGCCGGTCCTCTGCTTTACCAACCATGATGTCAGTCTCCCGGGACGGCTCTCTTCTGACAACATGTCCAAAGCATGTCAGACGAAGTCTTGCCATCCTTGGCTCTGAGGAGCACTTCCAAGACGATCGCTTTGTGTTCTTAGCAGTTCACGGTGCCTGCAGTATTATCCTCGAGCACTTTAGGGTCTCTTAAATACAGAGCTCTGGTCCATTGGGAAGATACACGGAGGCGTTTTTCCCATTGGATATTCCTCACTTGCTTTGTGATCATCTCTATGCTATGTGCCGCAATCTTTCCATAAACAAGCCACCACCTCTGTCCCCAAGAAGCTCCATATTATAAAATGCAGTCCTTCTTCTAAGGAAGCTTAGCGTCTAGTTGGCTCACTGTACATGCATTGGTCTGCCTCTTGTAGTAGTAGCAAGTGATCAAAACCCAACTCAAATTAGCCTTAAAAGATTTTACAAAAAATTTTTAAAGAAAGGGTAGAGTTTATTGACTCGCCAAATTTAAATGTCAAGAGTATTTGGCTTCAGGCATGAATGGATCCAGGCTTTCAAATAATACCTTTAGAAACCTGTCTCTCTCTCTGATGCTTGGTTCTGCTGGGTTGCCTACATTCTGATTCCACTTCTCTCTTTAAGATAGTAAACAAGGCCTCTCACAACTCTGAGTCTACATAGCCTCACCCTGTGGAAGAAAAGTACCTTTTCTCCAGTGGTTCCAGCATAAATTCCAGGGTTGATTTTCCTTGCTTCAGCTCTGGTCCAGAGTCCACCTCTGAATTCGTCATGTTTGTTACATGCCTATCCCTGGAACACATGGGCTCACAGTGGAGTAAGGGCAACACTTAACAAAGGGAAAGCAAGTGTTGTCTCTGGAAGGATGGCTGTAAGTCAGACACACTCAGACAAGCTTTGCCCTGGGTGGTGTGGATGTGAATGTGTGCTGTGGAGACCCAGAGGAATAGAAGAGGCTGCTGGCTGAGTTGGGAGCTGGAGCTGGGGCTGGACCGGGTGTTGACAGAGACAGGGTGTGGGAAAGCTTCATGAATTGAGAGGGGGTTCATGGGTGCAAACAGAGGTGAGAAAGCCCTACCAGGCTGGAATGTGGCATCCTCCCAGGAGAGCAAAGGAAGAGGAGGCCCGGAAGGAATGCTAGGCCACAGTGTACAAGGCTCTGACTGTCAGAGCGAGGGATGTGAGCTTGTGGAAGGTGGAAGCCACTACTACTGTTATGATTGTTCAAGAAAAATAATGTTTCCTTACTATGTACTAGAACATATGTTACATGCCTATATTATTCGATCTTCACAATAATCCTATGGTAGTCTATCTTATTTTGTAGATTACAAAACTAAATCTTTTATAAATCATTTGTCATTATCTGTAAGTAATAAGGTTAGGGTTTTCACCAGATCTATCTGACTCTTAAAGACAAAGCTTTTGGAAAGAACAGAAAGAAAACAAAACAAAAAACAAATTCACTGCCATCAAGTTGATTCCGACTTCCAGTGAGCTTCTTGGATAGAGTAGAACTGCCCCTGTGGCTTTCGGAGACTGTAACTCAGTGCAGGAGTAGAAAGTCTTCATCTGTCTCCCAGGAAGCAGCTGGTGGTTTCGAACTTCATGGTGAGTGTACCCATTATACCATCAGGGCTACCTAGTTTTTGGCCACAGGAGGATTAAGGATGGGCAAATGGCAGGATGAGTTTGTCAGAAGCGGAGAATGGTAAGTCGAGAGACTGAAAGACCCAGACAGCTTTTTAAGGAATTAGGAGGCAGTTTTTTGGGGCCTCTTACGGTGTCTCTGCTCATTACCTGGTGTTTTCTGTTACTAAGTGCACGCAGTGTCCTGGGTTCTACACTAGACATTTTCACCCTGACTATGCCTTTTAAGCCTCATCTGTTGGGCGATGTGCAGTGCTATGATCTCCATGTTACATGGGAGGCAGCTGGGGGTTCAGAGAAACAGCATGGCTGGCTCAGGTCGCCTCGTCGGTAAGCGGTGAGGGGAGAAAAGCCAAGTCCATGATGATGTAGTGATCAGTCAACTCAGCTGAGGCCCCTTCCACTTTGCCTGAAAACAGATGCGCGCGCCCACAATTCACTCACCATCCAGTGCTCACTCGGAGCCCAGCACCATCCTGGGGTTCAAACCACAGCAGAAGACAGGGTGTGAGGTCGAGTGGGTGCTGAGAGATCAGGGCCCGGGGTGATGGCAGGAAGCTGACTGGTAGGACCCAGAGGTGAGCATCTTTCAGCCTTCTGCTGGGTGTCTATAGTCGCCTGGGCTCTGGGTTGGAACAGCAGCCATAGGAGTCCCCTCCCGCCACTCTCCACCCCCAGCGCCATTTAGAGCATCCTGTGTATTTCCTTGGGATTTTATTCATCCAGTAAGTATTAGTTGTATGTGCAGCATGGGAATTTCTTTCTTTTCTTCTTTCCCTTCTTCCTTCCCAAGGATAAAATAAACTCTTAGAAGTGGAATTGCTGGGTTAAATGTATGAAGTCCTTTTTCCTCCACCTCATTGCCAACACAGCATGTTAGCAAACATTTTCCCTTTCCCAATCTGAGGGGTGAAAAATGCTCTCGCAGTAGTAAATTGCCTTTCTCTTATTATGAGAGAGGCTGAACACCTTTTACGTACATTTTCTGTAAATGGTTAGTTCCTATACCCTTTTTGTCCAAGTTAATGGTATAATGGCAAGGTTTGCAAGAACTCTTTACCTCTTATGAAACTCAGGCAGCTTACCATAGTGAATGATGGGGGGAGTGCAGAGTGGAGACCCAAAGCCCATTTGTAGGCCACTGGAGATCCCCTTGCAGAGGGGTCTCGGGGAGGAGAAGAGCCAGTTAGGGTGCGATGTAGCAACGATGAAAAATACAACTTTCTTCTAGTTCTTAAATGCTTACCCCCCCACACACACTATCATGATCCGAATTCTACCTTGCAAGTCTGGCTAGACCAGAGGATGTACACTGGTACAGATAGGAACTGGAAACACAGGGAATCCAGGGCGGATGATCCCTTCAGGGCCAGTGGTGTGAGTGGCGATACTGGGAGGGTAGAGGGAGAGTGGGTTGAAAAGGGGGGACCGATTACAAGGATCTACATGTGACCTCCTCCCTGGGGGATGGACAACAGAAAAGTGGGTGAAGGGAGACGTTGGACAGGGCAAGATATGACAAAATAATAATTTATAAATTATCAAGGGTTCATGAGGGAAGGGGGAGTGGGGAGGGAGGGGAAAAAATGAGGACCTGATGCCGGGGGTTTAAGTGGAGAGCAAATATTTTGAGAATGATGAGGGCAACGAATGTACAAATGTGCTTTACACAATTGATGTATGTATGGATTGTGCTAAGAGTTGTATGAGCCCCTAATAAAATGATTTAAAAAAAAAAAGAAACTCAGGCAGGGGGAAAAATGAGGAGCTGATACCAAGGGCTTAGGTGGAAAGCATATATTTTGAGAATGATGAAGGCAACGAGTGTCCAAATGTGCTTGACACAATCGATGTATGTATGGATTGTGATTAAAAAGATGAAGAAGAAGAAACACAGGCTTCTGTGACGAGTTACAACTATTGTTTCCCAGCTTATGATCTCTTTGATTTTGTCCATGGATTTTTCTCCCCATGGTGACATTTGTTTTTTCTTAATATAGGCAAATCACCAATCCTCTCCTCTATGGCTCTTGGGTTTAGGGCAGTGGTTCTTAACCATCCTAATGCCACGACCCTGTAATATAGTTCCTTATGTTGTGGTGACCTGCAACCATAACAATATTTTCGTTGCTACTTCATAACTGTCATTTTGCTACTGTGATGAATCGTCATGTAAATATGTGATATGCAGGATGTATTTTCATTGTTACAAATTAAACATAATTAAAGCATAGTGATTAATCACAAAAGCAATATGTAATTATGTATTGTGAAATACTTATTTCTAATGACAAATAAATGAAATTTTGTCTTGAAGCATGGAGTAGCATGGGTAGCAGTCTTAATATAACAACAGTAAACTGCATTGCTACATTTTGCGACAGGATGCATAACAAGCCAATGTCAGTGAAAAGGTTGAGACAGGTTCTTTCTCACCAGATCAGCATATCAGCATGTGGGCGGACCCGCCTGGAGATGGATAGAGGAACGATGTCTTGGTTTCTAAGACCACTGGAAATATGTATTTTCTGATGGTCTTAGGCAACTCCTGTGAAAGGGTCATTCGATCCCCAGCCAACCTGGTTGTTAGTGCGGAGAAGGGTTGGCGAAGTGGAGAGGGCAGTCTGTATTCTAGAAAGCTCCTTGCCTGGTGCTTTCCTGCTAATTCCCATTTCACAGTCTTCCTCACGGTCAACCTTACTTTAATGCCAGCACAGCGTGGTAGCATAATGACAGGGTCAGTCCTTACCAAGTGTGTGCAGAATGGACGGATGGTGAGAGCCGACTCCAGTGCTGGCCCCACCGTCCACCCCTATGGAGGCAGCAGAGCTCAGTTGTTGGAGTCCCAATGGTGCTGAGCCCGGCCCAGTGCTCTGAGGAAGGCTGCTTAACTTCGGAGTCTCAGCCCCTCGGCTGTCAGCTGTTCACAACAGCAGTGTCCCCCACCCCGCACCCGCCCCATAAGACTGTTGAAAGATGAATTGGACCTAGATGTGTACACTCTGTGACAGAGTCGATGTCAGTGTTGGCTAGTGGTTGGTCAGTGACCTGGCTCCAGCCACTTTGGCTCCAAAGGACAGAGGTTCTCAACCTGTGGGTCGAGACCCCTTTGGGGCTCGAATGACCCTGTCACGGGGTCGGCCGATTCATGACAGTAGCAACATGACAGTGATGAAGTAGCAACGATAATAATTTGATCGTTGGGGGGTCCCCACCACATGAGGAACTGTATGACAGGGTCGTGGCATGAGGAAGGTTGAGAACCGCTGGGCTAGAACAAGGGGGAAGCTGACAGGTGCGGAGAGGTGGGAGACGAACTTAGGAAGCGTAGGGAGGGCTGCTTACGGAAATCCTTGTAAGCAGGGCTGTGGAGCTCAGGTGATGAGCAGCCACCTCTAGGCGTGGGCATGACCGATCCCAGAGTGGATGGAGGTGGTGTTTGTGGAGAAGGGGCCTGGCGGAGGTCTGGTCGGAGGAGGGAGGCCGGGGATTCTACTTCTGAGCACTCCGTGATTGAAACCCGCCAGGGAACCATTGACTCTGGCACCAGGGTTGCCATGAGGCAGAACTGATGGGCGCGTGGCTGGTTTTCTTCTCTTTTATTTTGGTCTCTGGCAGGTGTAAGGGGACAGGCCCAACAAGTCACTTGATATTTGAGGCTGGAGTCGGAGGCAGGCCTTGGCTAGAGGTAGCTCTGCGGCAGCATCCTAGAATCTGGGTGTGGGTGAGGTGGTCCAGGGAGCATGTGACGTGTGGAGGAAGAAGAGGCAACAGCCTAGCAAGCCCTCACCTTGAAGGAGCCAGTGGGGAAGGAGGGGCCAGAAAAGCAGGCTGGGCGGAAGGAGCCACAGAAGGCAAAGCACGAACAGGGACTGAAGACCTTGAGCAAGGAACCTGCTGGAAAAGCAAAAGTTGGAAAAGAGAGGGATGGAGTCCCCTGGCAGGGCCTCGTCTGCACTGGACCCTGGAGAGGACCAGACAGAATACAGGGAGGCCAATGGGGCGCTTTTGACCAAGCCCTAGAGACGGAGCCTAATAGGGCAATACCAATCCAAACCAAACACACTGCTGTCAAATCGATGACGACTCATAGCGACTCTTTAGAATGGGATAGAACTGCCCGGGGGTTCCCAAGATGTAACTCTTTCTAGGAGCAGAAAGCCCTGTCTTTCTCCCCAGGAGCAGCTGGTGATTTCAGCTGCTGACCTTGCAGTTGGCAATCCAACGCATAACCCCAACACCACCTGGCTCCTGAGCAGGGCAGCAAGGAGAGGGACTCGGAAGGAGGAGCAGGTCCCAAGGTCATTTAGAAGCTGTGGACTGAGTGCCCGCTCAGCCCTGGGTGGAGGACAAGCATGAACCGTTAGTGGTTAACTGGTTAACTTGTGGGCTGAGTGTAGGTGTTCCACACCTCCATGAGAACACCTGGGATACAGAGACAAGGCGCTGGGTCCCAAAGAGGCTCCCCATCCCAGCTGTGAGCTGCTCAAGACCAGGAACCAGGAGCTGAGAGCGTCCCAGGCAGAGGGGGGAACCATCAGTTTGAAGACCTGGGGTTGGGAATGAATGTGACATGTTTTAAGGGATTTGGGGAGGAAGCCATGGCAAAGTGTTGCGCTTTTATCCTAAGTGCAAGGAGACGTGTTTGTGTGTGTGTGTGTGTGTGTGTGTGTGTGTGTGTGTGTGTGGTTAGGGGTGGGGGTGGGTGGCATTTAAACTGGGAGCAATGTGATCTATTTGTTTGAAATATCCCTTTGGGTTCTAGGTGGAAAAGAGACTGCACTGGGCTGATGCAGACACCATCGTCAGGTGATGGGACACAAGGGGGATGCAGACATAAGTGAGGCAGTCACTGTGGGCACCCATGAGAGAGATCAGCAAATTAGTAGCAGTGTAGATGGAGACAAGGGAACAGATGCTGGCTTTTTTTTTTTTTTTGGAGGTCAAGCCAATCAGTCTTGCAAATAAATCAAAAGTAGGAGGTAAGAATGTTATTTATTTATTTTTATTTTTAAATTTTAATCATTTTTGGGGAGCTCTTACAGATATAGCATTCCATAGTTCAATCACATCAAGCAGTACTGTACTATTGCTACCACAATCAATTTCAAAACATTTTCTTTCTTCTTGAACTCCTTGATATCAGTTCCCCTTATACTATATGTGTGTGTATATATATATATATGCCCTATCTTACATAATCCAATACATCCATTCATATACAATTCGATTGCAATGCTATCAGCTCCCTATTCCCCCTTCCCCCACCCCTCTCTTCCCATACCCCCAGGGAACCATTACTCCTGTTACTGTTTCTGAAGGGTTCTCTATCTTGGCTTTCATGTAATGAATGATCTTAAATATACACATGAACATACAAAATTTTTCATGATTAATGAGGTAAAACAAAAACACATAATAGTAAGGGGAGGAAATACCAGAGAACTAGAGGCTAGTTATGTGGCTCACAGTTTATACCGCACCCTGGATTTATCATCCAAGAAAGCTATATTGCTGTGAGGTGTTATCAGGTTGATTCCAACGCACAGCGACTCCATGCACAACAGAGCAAAACACCACCTGGTGCTGCGCCATCTCCACATTGTTCTTATGTCTGAGCCCATTGTTGCAGCCACTGTGTCCGTCCATTCTGTTGAGAGTCTTCCTCTTTTCCGCTGCCCTCCACTTTACCAAGCACGATGCCTTCTCCTCCAGGAAGTGGTCTCTCCTGATGACGTGTCCTAAGTGTGTGAGACAAAGTCTTGCCCTCTTTGCCTCTAAAGAGCATTCTGGGGAGGGAGCAATGGGGAGGACGAAAGGTTCTTTCTTGTTTGGCTTCAGCAACCAGGTGATCGGATGGATGGGAGGCAGAGGTGGGGAGCCCAGCCCAGGAGTCCCCTTCCAGGGGTCCTGGAGTGAGCAGGAGCAGTAGGATTGGGCCTGGACCTCCAAGCTCCTGGGTCGTAAGTTGATTGTTAGGATGTAGACCCAGCCCCCCTACCCTGGATGACCAGAGTAGAGGTGCCCGTGAGACCCAGCGGGGCGGGGGTGGGGGAGTGGGGGGTGGTGGAAGGGGAGGGTAGACAGGCAGCTCTGCCTCTCCCTCCTTTCTCTGTGAGTCTCCCTGTCAGACTGCTCTCACTACAGCCTCCATGGTACCTGGTTCTAGGGAAGCAGTTCTCTTTGAAATCTGTGGTCTGGCAGCCAATTACAGCATCGTCTCTGTATGACACCGCTGTCTCTAAGGAGATTCCCCTCTCAGAGGTCCTCTTGGCTCCTTGCTCTGGGTTGGAAATTTGGAGGTGAAAAAAACCACACCCATCATCTCACTCTCCCAGCTACAGCTGTTCTTAACTACTTCGCCTGCGTCCACGAGTCTGTGCGGTACACAGTCTACGTTGTGTTGGTGGCCACTGTCAGGTCAGTCCTGTCCCATAGTGACTCTCTGTGACAGGGTAGACTGCGTGCCCCAGAGGTATTGCAAGGGGAGCATCTCTACAGGAAGAGATCACTGATCTTTCCTCTGGCACTGGGTTTCAGCCACTGGCCTTTGGTTAGCCTTAACCAGTGTGCCACCAGGGTTCCTTATACCATCTATAACCTATACAGAAAGAAGGTGAAAAAGCAAACAAACAAACAAACAAATAAAAAACAACCCCCCAGCTACACTGCCATTGAGTTGATTCCAACTCACAAAGACGGTGTGTTCTGTACCGAGTAGAGTGGCCCCTGTAATGTTGAAGGCTACAGATCACCACTCCTTTCTCTTGCAGCCCTGCCTGGGAGCTTTGAACCATCACACATTTAGATTAGTCGCCTAGGGCAAATCATTCACTATAGCCAGGGTTCTTTTAACACGCAGAGTCTGGTTATGCGCAAGCTCCCGGTTCAAATCCTGACACTGAAACTTATTCACTCCGGGCACCTGCGTTCCTCAGGGTCCCCGGGCCACTGTCTCCGCAGTAGAGACAGTTAGACAGAGCCTCCTCATTCGATGACTGCGTAGCATGCTGGCTATAGCTCACCACTGACCTACTGGCGGACAAGTAAGTTATCCACAGTGTTTATTTACGCCATACAATGGTATGTCTCCTTTATTAAAAAGTCTACTTTTATCAAAGTGAGACATACTTAGATTAAAAACACAAAACTCCCACATCTACAGCTCAAAGAATGTTTACAAAGTGAACACACCAGTCGGGATGGCGTTCCAATCAGGAATGCCACGCCTCTTCCAATGGCTCCACACAGAGGTACCCACTGCGCTGACTGCTCCTCCCAGTGGCATGGCTGTGATCCTGAGATGCATCCGCGTGGTGGCACAGAGCGACTGTTCATCCACCCTCCTCATCGTCCTGTGCTGTAAAAGCCATTTGTTGTTAGGAGCCTTGGGGTTGACTGGGCTATGAATAAAACATGTGGGCATCTTATAGCACATGTCTTTTGGTGAACATGTCTACATAGGTGAGCTGGGTGTCCCCGAGAAGAGGAGGGGTGATTGACCCAGCTCTGCTCCAAGGATACCGCGGTTAGCAGCCTTCGGAGGCTGTGCTGTGCTGTGCTGGCTTGCTCTCCCATGGGTGCCCCTCTTACTGTTAGACTTTTCTTTCCCTTGCTGAAGAGACCCTCCCACACAGATCCTCAGGGGCTTGTGGGTGGTGGTGGGGGGGATGAAGTCTCCTCTTGGTACTTCAGGCACTCCTGTCCTGTCCCCCTGACCCACGTCAGCAGCTGGGTACTCCTCATTCTGCCCTGTGGAGGGGCAAAGATGCCCCAGTCTTGACGCGCTTCCATCTGCAGGGTATGGGAGAGAGGGGCCCTGGCTAGAGACAGGGCAGGCAGACAGAGAAGACACCTGGGGAGGGAGGGGCTTGAGATGTCTTTGGAGTCAGCTCAGGGGCAGGAAGCCCTGGAACATTGGACCCCACTAGTGGGTAACACTTTGGCCTGGCCTGCAGCGGGCTCCTTTGGGAAAGCCCAGCTTGGTGGGCATCTCTGGAGGATAGCATAACTGTATTTTTATGAAACTCAATGGAAATAGCTAAGTACAAAATACATCATTAAAACATTTTACATCCCACCCCACCTCCCCCAGGGGGACAAATAACAGAAACGTGGGTGAAGACAGCAGACGGTGTAAAATATGATAATAATAAAAATAATCTAGAATGTATCAAGAGTTCATCAGGGTGGGAGGATGGGGGAGGGAGGGGAAAAAGTGGAGCTGATATCAAGGCCTCAAGTAGAAAGAAAATGTTTTGAAAATGGTGTTGGCAACATATGTACAAGTGTGCTTGATACAATTGATGAAAAAAGAAAAAAATTGATGTATGGATTATTATAAGAGCTATAAAAGTCTCCAATAAAATGATTAAAAAACCCAGAACAAACATTTACATATATGAGAGGACTTTGGAGAAATTCCATGATCATTTAATTCCATTTTCCATGAACCCTTTGAAGCTCCTTCATAGACCAGACAGACTAGATGGTGCCTGGCATCCACTACCATTCACTCTGAAGGGGATTCCATTAGAAGGTCTTGGAAAAAACGGAGAGACTGTGGAACGGGACTCAGAATCATGGAAAAGACCCGGCTGGTCTGATAGAGACTGGTGGAACCCCGAGACTCTGGCCCCGAGTCCCCTTCCAAGCATGGGCCTGTCCTTGCAGCCCTATAGCTGGATTTTCAGCCCAACAATAGACAGTTCTCTAAGGCAGATGGCAGCACCAGACGGGCACATGCCCCATAGACTAATCCATGGTGTGGGTGCAGGAGGCAGAAATGGTTAGGAAAGGCTGGGGGAGGGATAGGCAGGGGGAGCAAGGTAAGTGAAGGCCATTATGGGGATTGCGATCAATGGCATGAAAGAGTCTGTGTGAATCACCGAGTGGAAAAGTGACTTGCTCTGTAAGCCTTCACCCAAGACAGCAGAAAAAGACTATGATAACTTTTGTACAACCCCACATTGTAACAGACATACTTAGCACACGAGCTTTGCGGAAAGCACACATCTGAGTATGAAGTCATTTTACCCCTCGTTTATTCTGTGCCATTTCTCAGTCTCGTCAGTTTTGTTCTCCCAGCGGAAGTACTGCTCTTCATTTAACTCGGATCCTTTCACTCCTTAATTATTTCTTAAAAGTTTAAGAGTAGTCCATGGCCTAATCTTTTTAATCTCTCTTTTTAAAACCATAATGAATACATAGGTCACAGGTCATTTGCCTTTTCAACATTCTTGACAGCTACATTTCCCACCGTCCCAAACCCAAACCGCATGAAGGCAACAAGGCCGTTCAGATGCATAGGAGGGTTGCGGGGCCTCATCCTTTCCAATCCAGAGCAGCTAGTGGGTTTGAAATACTGACCCTGTGGTTAACAGCCCAACGCCTGACCCACAGTGACATCAGGGCTTTAACAGGACAGCGGGGTGTAAAGTAAAAGGTGCTCCCTTCCTCCCTCTCCCAGGCCCACTTCTTGGAGGTCACCTTCTCGCTATTTAGAGATTACAGAAATCTGTATAGATATGCAAGTTCTAGATGGTCAGATGCACTTGAAAAGCTGAAACATCACAAAAGGACTGCCCTCCCAGCCCAGAGGCACCACTCTGATACCCAGGCTTCTATTTGTCCTTGTTTGGGCGTGCACATCCACCAGTGCACGTCTACCTGCTCATTAGGGGAGACGCTGAGGCTATGGTCTCTGGTCTGAGCCAGGCTGGCCCTGAATTCCAGCTGTGTTATTGCTCGCTGCGTGACCATGGACATACCAAACCTTTCTGGTCCTAGCTCTCCATGTGTCAAAGGAGGACAGCAATAGATGGATAAAGAGACCTGGTAGGCCAGGGCTGGTCAGCAGTTTTCACACACCCAGCAGCCTGGGGTGGTGGTGGTGG
>NW_022103928.1:60509657-60512093 GCF_000313985.2 Echinops telfairi | reverse complement strand
TGGTGGTGGTGGTGGTGGTGGAGGTGGAGGTGGAGGTGGTGGTGGTGGTGGTGGTGGTGGTGTGTAAAAGACATGGCATCTGCTTCCACAATGACGACAGCTGGGAAAGCCGTAGTCTATCCCCTGAGTTCTCCCTGAGCCAGACTCAACTTCCTGGATCCCACCAGGCCGCAGCCAGGAGATGCACAGGGGAGCAGCTTAACCACGAACAACGGTGAACACGCTGGCTCCGCCCTTCATCGTGTTCAACAGCTGCTTGTATTTTGAGCCGCTGAGCACCTTCGGTACTTACGGACCTACCTGGTCCTTTTGCCTTTTCTCATGGTCGTAATGTATTCCACAATATGTACGTGCTTTAAGAAAGAAAGAAAAAATAAAAGAAAGAAAGAAAGAAAAAAGAAAAAGATGGGAATCATGTTATAAATAGTATGATTTTGTACCTGGATTTTCTTTTTCTCTGTAACCTGAGGAGGCTTCGAAAAATTCATAGAGAAACTCTCTGATCTTTCAGTTCTATTTGCCCGTGAGCCCCTGTGTATCTCATATATCTTATTTCTCATGACAGCCACATGTGGCTGGTCCCCTTTCTTTGTAACGGCTGAGTAATAGTCCGTCACCCCGATGCTGCACCATCGCGTACCCCCCAGTGTCCCTGCGCCGATGCTGACTCAGGGCAACCCTGGGTGTAGAACTGGGCTCCGTAGCATTTTCAGTCGCTGACTTGTTTGGGTGTCTCTGCCAGGCCTTTCTTCCCACGCACGCTGGGTGGACCTACACCCCGAGTCTTCCAGTCAGCAGCTGAGGATGTTAACTGTTTGCACCAACTGGGGCTCCTTATTTATTTAACCAGGTCCCTCTAACTGGACCTTTGCATTTGGTCCTTTGTGTTACAGGCGGGGTGGGTGGGGATGCAATGACACCCCTCCCCCCTCGTGCACATCCTGTGTGGACACGCAGCCTTAGCCGTTAGAGACATTTCTGAGTCCAGGGGTATGTGCACTATTATTTGTGTGGCTCCTGCCGAACTGTTCTCTGAGCAGAATGAATATAGCCCTCATCTGTGTCATATCCCACGAGGCAGACCTCACCTCACTCACAGGACCAGTGGGCATCAGCCCATCTACCCTGAGGCTCAGGGAAGTGAGACACTACCCAAGGACACACAGTTGAAAGTTTGGCTCCCTCCCTTCCATACTAGAGCATACACACATATTGATATCAAGTTCAATAGGTATAAATTACTATCCTGTCTATTAAATAGACTAGCTTTGGCCACGATAGGAAAGTCCAAGATAATTGTATCTTAAACACCCCAGGTTCTAGTCGCTTAGGTAATAGATGAATAACAGAAATTTAATGCCTCTGGTCTGGCCCTTGTTCTCTTTGTGGGATATGGCTGCTTGGGGAGCACTAGCCAACACAGCAGCATGGGGGGCGGGGGACGAGGGCGGAGGGGAACGGGTGTTTCAAGGAGAAAACGGGGCCCAAAGCGCCCTGTTTTTCCAGCTCTTTCTCTGAAGCCCCATCACACACTTCCCGCTTTTGCTAAGGCCACATCGAGCTACGAATTTAGCTGGAAAATGCAGGCTTTATTCTGTCCAGTCGGGGGCACGACTGAAAAGTGGGGGTTGGAGCATTCAGGAAGCCCCTCCCAGAATAACCAAACTCCCTGCCGTGGAGCCAGTCTCTACCCACCATGACCCACGGAGCCCTCGGGGGTGTCGGAGACTTTAAGTCTTTCCGGGAGCTGAAGGCCTCACCTCTCTTGGGAGGAAGGTCCTTAGGTGGCACCAGGCCTGTGCTGGACTCCTAACTTAACATGTTGGCGCCTCAAACCCACCCGACGCACCTCCATCAAGCTTATAGCCAGGAAAGCCCTCAGGGGCGGATGCAAGGGGCTGCCGCGGGCGTCAGAATGGACTGGCAGTGATGGGTCTAGTTTCATCTGCTGGGAAACCGATCCTGGAGTGGTTCGCCGGGCGCCCGTGTCATGATTATGTGTAAAAACAAAGCTTCTCTTCCTGCCAAGGCAGCCCCTGTGAGCACTTGTTCAGGGGATGGCGCCTTTGTTTCTTGAGGCTTTTCTGGGTTTTTTTTGCGCTTCCATTCATGGATTCTTTCCTGCTGCTCAGAGTGGCCGTGACCTGCCCCACAGCTGCCTCCATGGTGAGCACCTGTCTGCACTGTCATTTCGTGTGGTTCACTATGATATGTTTTTTTTGTTCTGATGATCCCTTTGACACCTCGTGATCGCACAGGCTGGTGTGCTTCTTCCTTGTGGGCTTTGTTGCTTCTGAGCTAGATGGCCGCTTGTTTACCTTCAAGCTTTAAGATCCCAGACACTATGTCTTTTGATAGCCGGGCACCATCAGCTTTCTTCACCACATTTGCTTATGCACCCATTTGTCTTCAGCAATCGTATCATGGAGGTGAGCA
>NW_022103928.1:60455946-60508147 GCF_000313985.2 Echinops telfairi | reverse complement strand
TACCCATTTCTTTATTATTATTATTTTTTTCCTTTCCCCACGTCCTTTTAGTTGGCTACCATAAGTATCCCTGTATTTGGTCTGGTGCCTGCCATACTACCTTTTCCTCACCCCAGGAATGTTTGTATACAGTAGCTTTTTCCCTATGTCCCTTTTGCATTTTTTTTTCTAAAGCTACCTCAGCGGACTCAGGTTGTACTTGTCCTTTTGTGCTTGGCTTACTTTGCTTAGCATGATTTCCTCCAGTTCTTCCCATGCAGTGATGTGCTTCATATGTTCATCACTGCTTTTTAGTGATATGTAGTAAGTACTCCATTGTATGTAGGTACCACAGCTTTTTAATCCACTCGTCAGTTGATGGAAATTTGGGTTGTTGTGAACTGTGCCGCAATGAACATTGGAGCACAGATGTCTGGCCTTGGTTTATTTCTTGCCTCCGCTGGGTAGATGCCCAGTAGGGGGATTGCTGGGTCGTATGGTAACTCAATTTCCATCTGTTTTAGATATCGCCAGATCAATTTCCATAGTGGCTGTACATACGTACAGGTCCACCAGCAGTGGATGAGAGTTCCTGTCTCCCCACAGCCCCTCCAACACTTGTTGCTTTCTGATTTTTTGAATCTGCTTTCTTTGAGGGTGTTAGGTGGTACCTCATTGTTTTAATTTGCATTTTTCTTATGCAGAGCTTCTATATAACAGAGACAGATGACAAGGCTCGGGCAGGTGAACGGATTTTGACCTAAACACCCACTGTCAAGTTGGCACTGAGCCCGCCCAGCCCCCCACCCCCCTGAGCTGGTCCAACCAAGACCAGCAGTGTTTTCCAATAGCCGGACCTGTGCCCATGGCATTGGGTGAGCAGTAGTAGGCAAGGGATTCTGTTTCCAGCTTCTTCCAGAATTTCAAGGAAAAGGTCTCAGTTTGGGGTCTTTCGTGTCCCATGCCTCTCATACTTCGGAACAGGTATCGTAACCGAGAGCAAGCCCTCAGGCCGAAAGCACTGGGCAGGCAAAAGCCGACTCATCGCGTCCCTAAGTACAATAGAATGAAGCAGATGGTCCAGGCCTGGAGCACCCTCACATGCGAGCCCATGGTTGGGAGCCACTGAGTCTACCCATCTTGTGCAGGTCGCCCTCCCTCTGGCTGCCTCGCCACCAAGCAGCACGTCCTTCTCCAGGGCTGGTCTCTCCTGACGACATGCCCAAAGTATGTGAGACAAAGTCTCAGCGGTCGTTTCAATATCCGTCACCAGCACCATCCTTCAAATACACCAGTGTTTCTTTGGTCTTCCTTATTCAATGTCCAACTTTCACAAGCACATGAGGCAATTGCAAACGCCGTGGCTCAAGTCAGCCATATCTTAGTCTTCAAAGCAACATCCTTGCTCTTTAAAGAGCTCTTGTTCAGAAGATTTACACAACGCACTGCGTCATTTCAGTTCTCGACTGTGGCTTCCATTAGCACTGATTATGGATTTAAGCAAGATGAAATCCTTGACAACATCAATCTTATCTCTCCTTATCACGACATCCACAACTGGACAACAGAGTCCAGTTGTGAGGACTTTGGTTTTCTCTCACACACTGGTCCTGAAGGGATCATCCGCCCTGGATTCCCTGTGTTTCCAGTTCCTATCTGTACCAGTGTACATCCTCTGGTCTAGCCAGACTTGCGAGGTAGAATTGGGATCATGATAGTGGGGTGGGGGGAGGAAGCATTTAAGAACTAGAGGAAAGTTGTATGTTTCATCGTTGCTACCCTGCACCCTGACTGGCTTGTCTCCTCCCCGCGACCCTTCTGTAAGGGGATGTCCAGTTGTCTACATATGGGCTTTGGGTCCCCACTCTGCACTCCCCCTCATTCTCAATGATATGATTTTTTTGTTCTTTGATGCCTGATACCTGATCCTTTCAACACTTCAAGATCACACAGGCTGGTGTGTTTCTTCCATGTGGGCCTTGTTGCTTCTGAGCTAGCTGGCTGCTTGTTTACCAAGGACTTTGATTTTCTTTACATTAAGTTGTAATCCATATTAAAGGCTGCAATCCTTGATCTTCATCAGCAAGTGCTTCAAGTCCTCCTCTCTTTCAACAAGCAAGGGTGTGTCATCTGCATATTACAGGTTGTTAATAAGCCTCCCTCCAATCCCGATGCTTCCTTCTTCTTCATTTAGTCCAGGTTCTCTGATGATTTGCTCAGCACACAGATTGAACAAGTGTGGTGAGAGGATACAACCCTGACACACACCTTTCTTGATTTTAAACCTTGCAGTATGCCCTTGTTCTGTTCACACAACTACCTCTTGCTCCATGTGCAGGTTCTGCATGAGCACAATGAAGTGTTCTAGAATTCCCATGCTTCTCAGTGCTCTCCATAGTTTGTTATGATCCACACAGCTGATTGCCTTTGCATAGTCAATAAAACACAAGTAAACATCTTTCTGGCAGTCTCTGCTTCGAGACAAGATCCATCTGACATCAACAGTGATCTCTCTGGTTCTATGTCCTCTTCTGAATCCGACCTGAACCTCTGGCAGCTCCCTTTCAATGTGCTGCTGCAACCGTTGTTGGAAGATCTTCAGCAAAATCTTACTAGCATGTGATAGTAATGATATTGTTCCATAATTTCCATATTCTGCTGGGTCACTTTTCTTCAGAATGGACACAACTATGGATCTCTCCCAGTCAGTTAGCCAGGTCTCTGTCTTCCAAATTCCCTGGCATAGGTGAATGAGGGCTTGCATGACCTCATCACCTTGCTCAACGTTTCCACTGGGATTCCATCAATTCCTGGAGCCTTGCTCTTGGCTAGGCCCATTGCCTTCAGTGCAGCATGGACTTCTTCCCTCTGGACTTCCAGTTCTTGGTCAGATGCTACCTCTTGAAATGGTTGACTGTTTATTAATCAGGAGCTTTGCATATAGCCAAGAACTCAGTACTATTTTAAAACAAAAGCATTACATTGGTAATATTATTATTAAATATGATTAATATTATTTTTGTCACAACCTCTCCTTGTTGCGTGGATTGTGAGGTAATGGGAAGGAGATGCCCCATCCTAAGGCCCTTGCTCTGGCACCAGAGGTTCTCATCCAGGGATGACCCATCCCCAAGGGAATATTTGGCAATGTCTAGACACATTTCTTATTGTCGCCTATTATCCACTTGCATCCAGAGAACAGGGATGCTGCCAACCACACCGCAGCACATGGGACAGCTCCCAACCTCAGGGCTGATCTGACCTAACCGTCAAAAGTGGAGAAGCCCTGCCCTGCTCTCCCTGCCCCTCACCCCTGCTTACGTCTCCTCCCCTGTCCGCTCTCTGGCCAGATCACTGTTTCCAACCGCGACTTGACCTGGAGTCCAAGACCTCAGCCTCAGCCTCCTCATCCAGTAAAAAGTCTGGAGTGCTTCCATCCCCTGTTGATGGAGCCTGGTGGTCCCCATTGCGGCTGTTCCCCAACGTCTCTTCCTCTCTTTCAGTATTTCCAATTTCCAAAGCTACACACACACACACACACACACACACACACACACACACACACACACAATCCACCACCACCTAGGACACCACCTGGTGGAGTATAATGGTATGGGTTGGTCTGCTAGCCACAAGCAGTTCCAAGTCTGAAATCACCAGCCACTGAGAGTGACAGTCTCAGAAACCCACAGGGCAGTTCTACCCTGCCCTGTGGGGTTGCTGTGAGGTGGGATGGCTCGAAGGCTGGGAGGTTTTGGTTTGGATGACACTGCAGAGCAAGGGGGCAGGGAGTGGTGAGTAAGAGATGGAAGCACCCAGGTCTTGTCTTCAGATCTCAGCCCCTAGTTCCTTGGAAGCGCCTCTTGACTACCAACTGCTCCCTTGGTGTGTTGGCAGGCTGATTCTACTCCTTCCCATGTGCCCCTTCTATGCTAGCCCATGCCCTCGGACCTATGCAGTCCTGGCACTTAGTAGGATCTCAGAGCAAATAGGGTGGGAATCGATCTAGAGAAGGCAGAGTGAGGGGCGTGGGGGTGTATGGAATGAATGCCGAACACCTTAGCGAAAAAGGAGAGCTGAGTCCAGTGGTTCTCAACCTGTGGGTCGTGACCCCTTGGGGGGTTGCCGAACAACCCTTTCACAGGGGTCGCCTGATTCATAACAGTAGCAAAATTACAGTGATGAAGTAGCAATGAAAGTAATTTGATGGTTGGGGGTCACCACCGTGTGAGGAACTATGAAAAGGTTGTAGCATTAGGAAGGTGGAGAACCACTGGCCTAGTCCC
Source organism: Echinops telfairi (assembly GCF_000313985.2). Lineage (NCBI taxonomy): Eukaryota > Metazoa > Chordata > Mammalia > Afrosoricida > Tenrecidae > Echinops > Echinops telfairi. Next base: position 60,503,882 of record NW_022103928.1, on the reverse strand, counting down.
AGACTCAGCCAGCCAGAGACAGGCACACACGCAACAGAGAGAAGGGGCAGGCAGGCACATAGGAAAGGGGGGAACAGAACCAAGAGCAAGCCCACTGACAGATGCCCTAAGGACAGACAGGCTTCCAAGGCTGTATTCTTGTGGAAAGCAGATGCCTACATCCTTCTGCAGCGGCTCAGGGGTTGAACCTCTTTCCATTAGCTGCAGAGTGCTAGCCCCACCAGGGGCCCCTGGCTCACGTTGACTGGTGAGAGGAGGGGGAGAGAGAGTTTGCAGGGCTGAGCCAGAAGAAAACCTCCCTGAACAAGACTAGCAGGGAGCCCCACAGGGAGGAGCCGAGCCTGGCAGAATGTGGTGTGGTTTCCACGGAGATGGGGGAGGTGTTAGCCAGGGAGGAAGGTTAGGCCACAGATGGCCTCCAAGAGAAGGCCAGAGGGGAGGTGAAGGGCAGGGTAGGTTGGAGAGGGCCCCTACCCAGGCTTCCCACACCTCCCTCTGTGCCCCCAGCTGGAGTGGGAGGGGTTGGGGGGACCTGAGGGCTGTAGTCCAGTCAGGTCTTCCCTCAACCGCTCCACGCCCCATCCCTAGCCCTTGACCTGCCTCTGTTTGGAGATGCGGTCCTGAAGAGGCTTTAAAATGTTTGGGTGTCAAAATGTTGGGGGGTGGGGAGCAGTGGAGGAGGGGAAAGCCACGTTTCTCCACATGCTCTCCCTCCTCCGTGTTAGGTCATGGTTGGCAAAACTCGGACCCCAGGGCACCACCTGCCTCTGACCTTGTCTCCAGTTTATGGAATATGCAGGCCCATGTTCGAATTTCAACCTGCAGCCTGCCTACGATGTCCCAGTGTGGGACCGCAGCCCTGGGTTCTCCCATGAGCGCCCCTGTGACAACCTGCTCCGTATTGTAACTCAGTGAGCTCGTTTGGCTCACCTTTGCCATTCCCCTTGTCTGGAACTCCTTACCTGACCGCTAAGCTGAGGCGTGTGCTTATGGACCCGGGAGGAGCAGGTGGGAGTATTGGAGATAGAAGGAAGACTGCGTCCAGTCCAGGGTGTGTGTGGAGGGACAAGTAGCTGGGCATCCTGCTTTAGATGTGGACCACAAGGACGGAAATGCAGGAAGGGGGCACCAGGCTAGATTCCCAGCAAGTGCATCTCTCGGGCAACCATGGCCTATCTGTCAGTGGAGGCTTGGCTGCTGCTCCAATAAGAGGTGCTTCCAGGCCGAGACACAGGAGGAAGGATGTCCTGGTGCTTTGCTTCCTCAAAGCCAATGAGAACCCTTTGGATAACAACACTGGATCCAGAACCAACGGCCTGTGCCGTACATGGGGATCGCACATGCATGTGGGAGATGTCACCAGGCCTGACTGACTCAACAACCCAGGGGTGGGGGGCCCCAGGCACCTCAGGGAGGGAAGGGCCACCCACCTCTCGGTTAGTAGGCTGGACAGAGTCTGTGGCCCAGAAAGCAAGCTGTCAAAGCTGACTGCCTTCCCCACCCTGGGGACAACACAGGCTGCAGGGACAGTGGGCAACACTGACCATCGCCTTCAGTTTTAGGTATCACTGCGGCCATCTACAAATCTTAAGTTCCCGGACTCCCGCTACTCTCGCCCCCGCCCTCCCCCCCCCCCACCACCTTGCACAGGGTCAGGATCCTGCAGTTCCAAACAGAACCCCGTGTGGCCTCCAGTGCCCTAAACACACATTCTGATAGACAACTTGCGGGCAGCATCACCCCAGCTCCCTGAGCGCAGGCCACACCATGTCCTCCTCTTCGGAGGGAGCTTGAGTCCCGCCGGGTCCCTGAGTCTGATTGGCTCCCGTGTGCCTCTCTGTGAGCGTCCTTGTTACCAGGGGAATGCACTGTGCTGATTGGTCCGGGGCTGGGTCCTGTCCCACACTAGCTCTGGGAGAGCAGTCCATTCAGGAGGGCTGGGAGAGGACCTGCAGGTCCACAGCTGCACCTTGGGTGGGACCTTCTCCAGTTCCCTCTGCTTCCCGCCCACCATTTTCACCTTAGTTATTATGTTTACCATTATGACGATTTTTTATAAAACAGCTATCCTTTATTGAGGAACTTCCTTGCCCAGAAGTTTACTTCACCGGCTGCCTTTTGTCATGTCTACAATGTCCTGGTGATACCATCATCATCCCCATACTATAGATGAGGAAACTGAGGCGCAAACGGGAAGGAACTCGCTTAAGGTCACACATCTAGGAAAGAGCCCAGCCAGGGTTCTCGCCTCAGCATTTTTCGGCCCTGCAAGCCCCGAGTCCTAGTGCAGGCTTCCCTTCTGTCTCCCCAGCAGCCCTACCGCCCCCACCCCTGGCCTGGGCCCCGCCCCCAACAGTAGAACCAGCCTCATTTAATCCTCCAGTCCTCTCCCCGAGGAGGAGGGGCGTGGTAAAGACTACCCTCAGCTGGAGGGTGCCCTAGCTTCCCCAGCGTCCCATATCACTGAGTAGGAGGAGCATCTAGCCTCAACACCTACGCCTTGTTTCTCATTCCAGTGCCCACTCTCTAAGCGCAGACTCCCCTAAGTGCCCGAGTGCGACCCTCTCCCCGGGTCCTGCACGTGAGGAAGGTGGCACTCAGTGCTCGGCCGGGCTGCCTGCTGCCAGAAATGCGAGGGCGCCGCAGTGGCTTCTTTCTCTCGCTTCGAGGACAGTTTCGGGGGGAGGGGAGGTGGGCTTTGTGGGTCTGGAAAGCTTGGGGCGCCCAAAGACCAAGCCGAGGCCCTGGCTCCGTGCAGAGTAAGCGGTTCATCAGGACGTCCGCGGGCGGGCGGAGGAGGGCTGCCGGTGTCTCGAGCTCCGGCCAGTAACGAGCCCCTCTGTCTTCCTCCCTGACCCCGCGGTGGTGGGGCCGCCCCCTTAGCTCTGTGCCTCGTCTTGGGCTGCATGATCTTCCCCGACGGCTGGGACGCTGAGACCATCCGGGAAATGTGCGGGGCCAAGACGGGGAAGTACTCCCTGGGGGACTGCTCTGTGCGCTGGGCGTACATCCTGGCCATCATCGGCATCCTCAACGCCCTCATCCTCTCCTTCCTGGCCTTCGTGCTGGGCAACCGGCAGACGGACCTGCTGCAGGACGAGCTCAAGCCGGAGAGCAAAGGCGAGTGCTGCGCGCGGGGCGGGGCGGGGCGGGGCGGGGCCTTGGGCAATCAAGGTCGCCCAGGCGAGGAAGCCAACACGCCAAGGGCAATACCACTGGGGAGTGCCCCACCTAGCGGGTCGACCGCAGCCTGTGTGGCCACTGCAGGCACGCCAGGGCATAAACTCAGGACAAACGTGTGAGAAAGCTCTGGGCAGTAGCCTCCATCCAGCACAGCGAACAACCGAAGGGGCCGTCGGCGGGAGGATGGACCAAATAGTGCAAAGCTGTGATTAGGATGTCAGTACCGGAGTGGGTGATGCATCTTGTCAACAGTATTGAGACGGTAGGGAGCTTCCAGACAAGATGACAAGAGGGATGTTTTTATAAAACTCAAAACCAAGCAATGTTTTTTTTCTTAAACGATCGTAATTGATGGCAGTACTCTACATGTGGTGTAACTCACCGCCCTGGGGCCCATTCGGACTCACAGGGACCGCACACACGGTTTCCCAGGCTGTAAGTCTGCATGAACGCCGACAGCCTCAGCTTTCTCCCACAGGGCGCGGTGGATTCGAACCATGGACCTGGCGGTCCAGGACTCCTTTATATATATTACATACATGTCTATATGTGTAGTATATATTTATACATGTAGTATATGTCCAAGAAACATGAGTTTCACTGCCATCGAGTCAATGCGTATTCATAGCGAACCCCCCTTAGTAGGTTTCTGAGATTAACTGTTGACAGGAGTAGAAAGCCCAGTCTTTCTCCCACAGAGCTGCTGGTGGCTTGAACTGCCGACCATGCGGATCACAGCCCAACTCGTAACCATTACACCACCAGGGCTCCATACACACACACATATATATTATATAGCATATCATATATTCTATGTATATATTTAAGCAAAGAACTAAGTACAAATGGTAGTTTGAGCCTATCTCTGGCTGGGAGGGGAGGGGAGGGGGCGGAGGCGGGGACTTTAGATGAGGGACATGCAGGCACATGCGAGTGACTGTGAGAATGAGAGTCAAGTGAGAGTGCTTGTGTGGTGACGTCAGAGGTCTTTCCTAGAAAATACTTTGTACTTAGTGTGTCACATATCCTGTTCTGCACATGTCCAGTATCATCAAAATGCAGCAGAGAAAACAATACCCAGCAGCCCAGAGCCTCCCCCGTTCCTGTGATGAGAGCCTTCTGTGTGCCCCATACATTATGCGGCCCTTTCTCCGTGTGAACAGAAAGGCATTTTCCCAAACAGACCCGCCCCCTCAACACACACACACACACACACACACACACAATGCTTAGGATTACTCCCGAGAGAGGAACACGGCTTTATTTAGCCTTTCTTCTTCCAAGGTGAGCAGAGTTTCCAGCATTTTACGACTGCTGACGTTGCTATAGTGACATCTTTGCACGTGCCTTCTCCTGGTCATGCACACATTTTCTTTTTATTAATAACCTTGGTCTATGACTATTTAAAAATTCTGCATGGTCCTCCATAGGGCTGTGATCCTTTTTAAAAAATAGATCATTTTATTGGGGGCTCTTCTTACAACTCTTATGCAAATATCTTCTTAGTGTCTTTCAAGCGCCGAACCGCACACTTGAAATGGGTATGACGGTGCCAGACAGCGCTCGAAAGACGTGCTAGCCGTTTGCACTCGAGGAAGCTGACTTCACTATCGATGGCTTCTGACTCCCAAGTCCACCCTGTCCCCATCAACCAGGGACCCTGCAGAAGCGGGCAGGGCCCGGCTTCTGAGGGCCAGTTCCTGACTGTAATCCACAGGCGTTGTAACCTTTGTTACTTTATCGCACGCCTCCTTGACCTCTTCGCACGCCCCAGGCCCCAGTGTGGGGGGCTTTGTATCAGTGGTTGTGTCCGTCCTTGTAAGTGTCTCCTCATCTGTAAACTGGGATAAGGATTTTTGTTCCGAGTTGTCAAGTTGGTTCTGAGTTAATACCACAGCACCACACCCTGCCCAGCGCTGCGCTATTCTATCACCCTTGTGTGGGGCCCTGGGCTGCAGCCACTGTGTCAACGCCACGTCACGGAAGGCCTTCCTCTTTCACTGACCCTCTCCTTAACCCAGCGTGCGTGAGGTCCTTCTCCAGAGACCAGTCCAGAGGACGTGAGAGCAGCCGTCGTCAGGACTGGAGGGGAGGATGCTTGCACAGTATGCTCTCCTCTGGCAGGAGCTAGTTTCCACTCCAGTTGAACTCCTGTACCCTGGAGGCAGTTGCCTGCCTTGGAAGCAGGCTGAACTGAGGAGTCACTCACCTCTGGCTTCCATTCCCTCCTGCACATGGGGATGGAGGAGTTGTGCCGCCTCACAGGGCTGTGGGCTAGTGGGGAACCAGCCTGCGCATGTCCGTCTGCAACCACAGGCTTGTGGGGTGCAGTGAGGGCTCAGGAAGAGCTTTTAGTCCTTCATGAAGTCCCAGGCAGGGAGGCAGGGGGATTGTTTTTTCTTGTTGTTTTGTTTTTACCAACGTAAAAGCTAGATTAAGTGAGGTCAAGCAGCTTGCCCAGGGTCACCCCGGTGATAACAGCCTGCCACCCCCCCCTCCCCTTCAGCCCTCCCCCCCTCCCCCTGGCAGTGTGCGGAAGGCCCGCTGTCTTTGCCTGGCTTCCTCCCTACACAGCCTGAGACCAGTGATTCCTATCCTCGTGGCAGGAGGTGAGGAGCCCTGTGGCTTCGTGCTTTGAGCACAGGGCTGGCTCCTTCACAGCCGGGGCAGTTCCACCCCGACTGGGAATAGGTCAATAGGCTGGGGTTGGGTCGCTATGAGGTGGAACAGGCTTGAGGGCTGTAGGGTTTTTGCATGAGGTCAGAGCCCGCCCTCCTGTGGCAGCTTCCAGAAGTGCAGGAAAGACCAAGGCCCACTGGCCTTTCTGAAGTGACTTGGAAAGGTGATTCCTGGGTGTGAGCTCAGGCCCCACCCCCCTTCCCTCCCATTTTCTGCTGATTTCCCCCTAAATCAACATGGGGAGCCCTCAGTTGCCCCTCTTCATCATCAGGAGCTGTCCATCCCTCGCTCGGGAGGAACGGGCCCGACAGGCGAGATGAGTTCAAGTGAGTGAGCCTAGGGGCGCCATTCCCAGTCCGTGGCCCTGTACGTGTATGATGTGGCCGGCACCGTGCAGAGGCCAGTGAAAGGTCTGAGTGTTCCCATGGTGCAGGTGAGCACGCTGGGGCTTGCCCAAGGACACCAGCTGGTCCATGGGCTGGCTGCTGCCCATCTTACCCTGGGGAGCGCTGCGGGGAGCCTGCTGCCCTGGTGGTCTCTGCTGCTCACGCCCCTCTTTCTCTGTCTCTGTCTCAGATTTCGTCAGCTCGACAGTGAGCTCGGTATTGCGGCCAGGAGGTGATGTCTCCGGATGGGGGGTCCTCCCGTGTCCTGTGGCCCACTCCCAGGGACCCTGAGGCCAGGAGGGAAGCTCAGGAGTCTATCTGACCTCCGCTTGTCCTGTCTTCTGCCCTCCGGCCCCTCCGACCCAGCTCCGAAGGAAGATCTCCCACTCTCCACCTGACGTCTCTCACCTCCTACCTGCCTGGCTTGGAAGAGAGGGGTGGCTTGGGGCCGGGAGGGGCATGGAGTGAGAAAGAGCCCCTGCTGACCCCGGCGGTGTGGGGGGCGGAGGTTCTGGCTCTGCCCCCACAGCCCCCAGGGCCTTTCCTCACCCTTTCCCCCCTGCTCTGAGGACCCCCCCACCCCCCACCCCTGCAGGACCTCTGGAGGCTGCAGTCTGAGGGCCTTTGGCCCTGCCTCCCACAAGAACCCCATCAAGACACTGCCCTGGGCCCCTCTGGTGGACCGGACTTTTTCTTACCGACGATGATTCCACCACATCTGTCACAGCGTCTTGCGGCGTGCCGCCAGCCCTCGGGGGACTTTTCTTTCAGCGCTCCCAAAGGATCAGAGCTGCAGTAAGGGGAGGGCACACGCCTCCTTGCCATCCACGGACTGGGAGGCTGCCTGGCGCAGTCTGAGGCAGGGCAGTGGGCAGCGGGCCCTGGTGGAAGTCAGACAGGGCACTCTGATTCCAGAGCAGGGCTTTGGAGAGGCTCAGCCGGTGGCTGGGATGCTTCGACAGCGGCCCTTGATCCTGCCCTGTTTTGTACGGCACAGACTTCTCAGCCCCTCTATCAGGGTTGTGGGGGTGGAGGTGGGGGGAAGGGCCCAGGAGTGGACAATTAGGATGTGTCCTTCCTGCCTTTTGTGTGGCCCCCCTGCCCCCCACCCCAGGCATCTGCCAAAGGCAGAAACTGCCCTGCCTCTTTGATACTTTTCTGCATAACTTGAACTTGCAGGTCACCTCTGAACAGGGTACCCCTGTCCCCACCCCAGGCCTGTTCCCCTGTCCCTGCCTCTTCTTCTTCGCCCACCTTCTCGCCTTGTGATATGCCCAGGGTCCACAGCCCAATGGGCAGTGCTTGGAGCCAAGGCATGAATGTGTGTGTGTGCGCGTGAGTGTGCGTACGTGAGAAATGTGTGTGGGGAGATGAGAAGTCTTCCCTCTTTCATCGTTGGGGTGTCTCTCTCCACCTTGGCAGGGTGCAAACGAGGGAGATGCCAGGTGTTTTTCCAGCCCCCCTCATTACCTGTGTATTGGAGGGTAGAGCTATCCAGTGCCCCTGACCCTGGGGCTTGGGCAACTGCTTCCAGCACCTAGTTCAGGGGCAGCCAAGCGGTTCCACCTACTGTGCGATGGCTCTCCACAGTGCCCCTGCAGGTCTGGTGGGATGGTACAGCTATTGTCATGTCTGCCTCAGCCAGAAGAGGGGGCGGGTGGTGTGTGTGCCATGCATTTGCCAACTCGTGTTCATCTCCCTAAGAGTTGGACCCTCTGACTAGGACTTCCAAGACAGACCCACACGCTGCCTGTTTCCCCCATCTGGACCCTATCAGGAACCAGATACTGTGGGATTCCTGAAGCTTGGAACCCACCAAGTCCTAGTGGCCCTCCAACCTTCGGGATTCCCAGTTTCCTGCCCTCACCGTGCCTACTTCTCTCCAGCATCCAGTGAGCCCCTCACTGGTGCTGCACAGCCTGTGCCTCCCCCAACAGGCTGCCTGGGGGTGGGTGCTCCCGCTCCTACCTGGGTCCCTTGTCAAGGAGGAGGGTGTGGGGAGAGAGCTCCTCAGAGAACACAAACCAAAGGCCTCCCCCCTGCCCCAGTGGGAGGGCTGCTAGAGGCAGGGGCAGCATGGAGAGAGTGAGGGGCAGGCAGAATAAGGGGTGAGGAATGGGAATGCAGGGAGGGATCAGGTGGGAGAGAGGCAGGTAGAGGAGGAGGCAGGGAGATGGAGAGGCCTGGTGATAAACCCAGGAGGAGCAAGGGTGGAGAGTGATGGAGAAAGGGGGGAGGAGGAAAAAGGCTATGCTAGAGTGGATGGTGCTCTCAGAGGGGACTGAGCTAGAAAGAGAACTGGAGGTGGGGGAGGAAGGGAGGCAGAGGGAAAGACGGAATTAGGAAGAGGAAGGAAGCATAGAAGGCATCGAGATGGGCCACGGACCTGGGGTGGGGTGCTGTCTGCACTTAGAAAGGGGCGAGGGCACCTACTGTCCAAGGGGCCCCCACACCCCAAGGAACCATGGGAAGAGATCAGAATTGCCCTCTCGGAAGCCAAGGCGCAAGAGCCCCACCTCTTGTGAAGTGGGGTAGAGCCACAGCCGGAGGGCTTACTCTTACCGCAGAGGCAGGTAATTCTGTAAGAGTGGGCTGGTGCCAGGTGACGGAGAAGAGGGAGACTAGGTCCCTTGGGGGCAAAGTTTCCACGTTACCCCCCACCAGCTATCTCTCTGGCAGAGGGAAGGGCAACTTGGGAGACCCTAGTGAGCTTGAGCCTCAGAGAATGGAGCTGGGTCTGCTAAGGCCCAAGGGGACCCGGGTAGCACAAAGAAGGTCTCTTGTCTAGTTACCTAAGGGTCTCTAGCCTTTGGGAGGGGATGACTGGCCTCTTGGATTCTTAATATAGAGCCTCCTGGCTTCAGGTCCTGAAAACAGCGGAGCTTTCAGCACTAAGGTGAGTCTCTATGCTGGAGCAGCGTGGTCTGACCTCGCCTGGGCCTCGGACTAAGACCAGGGCAACCACAGCCCAGAGGTAGTTCTGTTTGGCTCTGCAGTGAAGTCCTTCCACATCTAGGTGATATGGGGCTCTTCCTTGGGGTCCTTGCAGGAAAAGTTTTCCTGAGCTGAGGGCCTGGATAAGGCTTGCTTTTGCTATTTCGGCTTGGACACAAGGCCAGCACCCTTCTCCAGCTTCCAGTGTGAACTGAGAAAAGGAAACCCTCTCTTTGGAGAAGCTGGGATCTCCCAGTACAAAGAAATTTGCAGGCCCTGCCTGGCTCAGAGTTCACTTTGGGTGGGTGGGAGTTTCCTAGGAGACGAACGAGGGGGGGGTCCCCGCGCTTCCCTGGGACTTGGCTCAGTGGATCTCTGAGGTTGTGTGTGTGCTACGATAGCTTGGTGTTGTCTACACTCCATTAGTAAGTTCTGTCTGAAGGAGTCCTCACTCTTCATTATCCACTTTGGCAACATTTATTTTGGTCCTGATCCCTTCTGCTGCTGCTGGATTTGAGCTTCAGTGCAGGTGGAATGATGTTCAAATAAACACTTTACATCACCCATGCTGGCTTATGTTTCTCCAAGTCTCAGGAAGGGTGGGTTTCAGCTGCTTTGTATCCAGGTTTGGTGGTGTCACTTGACAAGTTGGTTTATTTTAGTGACACATGAAGAAAAAGTCTGGAGGGGACTGGCCAGGCTATGATAGGCCCAACGCACGGTTACCAGGAATCGGGGCCCGCCTTTTCAGTGGGTGATCCCCTCCTGGAGCCTCGCTCTTGGCGCACGCGCCCAGTGCACCCGAGTCCGCCCGCCCTTCAGTACATCGATTCTTGGTCATGTGCCGCTTCTTGAAATGGTGGTGTGCCCGCCGCTCTCTTTGGCACAGTGGCTGGGCTCTTTCCATGCCGCCCGCATCACTCAAGTCTCTCGCCCATCTCACTGTTCGGGCTCACAGTCACCACAGGACAGGGCAGAGCTGCCCCGTGGGCTTCGGAGGCTGGTGAAGATGGCAGCTGGAGCTCTAGTCACTTCCATCGAGCTCACATTCCATTTGAAGGGGACTTCGGAAATCCCAGACCAAATGATGCGGCAAACCTCGCTATGAGAGGCCCAAAATGTCGCCTGTCGACCGGACACATGGCTGCCTCCACTCACTTGGGGTTCTGTTACTAAGAACAGTAAATGGAGTGGGCAGCTGGCAGGTGGCCATACTCTTGAATGCACAGGCTTCTGACAAGAGCAAATAAGGTGCCGAGAGGCCTCCGGTGTAACACCTGTAGCTGGGAGGTCAGAAGTAATGTGAGGGAAGTGTGTGAATTACTTAGCCCCATTTGGCACACTGTAATATGCTACAATGGTAGCTAATTTTGAACATCAATATACTTTTGGCACTTATGAGCTGAGCCTTCATTCAATACATTTTGAGCACCTACTATCTGTTAAGCACTTACACTGGTATAAAATATTAGTGAAATGTGCAAAAACCTGGAGTTATAAGGCCAGAAAAGACTCAGCATATCTCAAGCTGAAAGAATTGAAGGGGGAAAAAAAAGTCAAGCCTCAAGTTGTAATGCTGAGGGATTCTAAGGATAAAGGCACCCTGGGTGGTTCAGTGGGTTAAGTTGGTTGTAAACTCAGCAGTCTGAAACCACCAGCTGCTCAGGAGGAAAAAGATGAGCTGTCTCATCAATGAACAGATTTACAGTCTCTGAAACCCACAGCTCTGCTCTGCCCTGTAGGGCGCCTGTGAACCAGAACACTGAGTGCTACAGGCAGCATGGAAAGAGTACAGTTACAGTACCACAAAGAACTGGTGGGCATACAACCATTTCAAGTAGCATATGATCAAGAATCAATGTGTTGACGGAAGAAGTTCAAGTGGCACTGAATGCATTAGGCAAAAAAGAGGCTCCAGAAATTGATGGAATGCCCACGGAAATGTTTTCAATAAGCTCATGAAGCACTGGAAGCACCTACTTATCTATGCAAGAAAAAAAAAAGTTGAAATGCAGATATCTGGCCAACCAACTGGAAGAGATTCATATTTGCACCCACGACAAAGAAATGTAGAAATTATCAAACAGCATCATTAAAAGCACAAGCAATTAACACTTTACTGAGCATGATACAACAGTTATAGCACCCAAGCTGGCTGGATTCAGAAGAGGATGTGGCATGGGGAACAGCATTGCTGATGTCAGATCCAGCTCAATTAAAAAAGAGTATCAGAAGGATGTCTGTCTTATTCAACTGTGCATCCTAACAAACTATGGATAGCATTGAGAAGGGAATTGCAGAACACACTCTGCTTATGCGGAATCTGTACAATGGACCAGGAGACAGTTGTGTACACCGAACAAGGGGTAGATACTGCATGGTTTAAAATCAGATCCGGTGTGTCAGGTTGCACCCTCTCACCATACTCATTTCACCTGTATGCTGAGCAAATGATCAGCGAACAGGACTAGATTTAGGAGGAGGAGGAATCAGGATGGAAGCAAGCTTGTTGACAGCCTGCGATATGCACATGACACAACTTTGCTGGATCAAAGTGAGGAGGACTTGGAGCACTTGCAGATGAAGATCAAGGATTGCAGCCTTCAGTCTGCATTACAACTCAATGTAAAGAAAAGAAAACCCTTACAACTGGACCAAGCTCATGGTTCAGGTAGAAGTCGTCAAGGACTTGATCTTGCTTGGCTCCACAATCATTGCTCACGGAAGCAGCAGTCAAGAAGTCAGATGATGGATTGCATTGGGCAAATCTGCTGCACAAGATCTCTTAACACTTTGAAGAATACAGATGTCACCTTGGGGCCCTAAGGTGCATTTGACCCAGGTCATAGTATTTTTGATGGCTTTATGTGCATGTGAAAGTGCCACGGACTGCCAGAACCACCGACAGATCAGTCTGGACGGAAGTACAGCCAGGGTGGCTCCTTAGAAGCAAGGGCGAGACTTTGTCTCACATACTTTGGACATGTTGTCAGGGTGTTTGGTAAAGTATTTTCACAATCGGGAAAACAGCAGAGGACTGGGCAGGGTTTCACTCTGTCGTAGACTGGGTTGCTATGAATCAGAACCGTTCTGATGGCACCTGGCAGCAACAACAAAGTCCTTCTGCCAGAAAAATGAACAAAACAGTTCCTTCTACAAGGACCCAGTCTGGTGAGGGAGATAAGCACGCAAACAGTCATCCTACACTTGCGAGTCGAGTGTTGTAGAGGAATAGGAGTTAGGCAGGCCAGGGTCAGAGGCCATGAATGAACGGGAAGGACGCTTGCGACCAAGGTCAGAGACAAGAGTGATAAATGTGGAGAATGAGAATTGATTTGGTAATGTTGAAGTGTGAGACAGGGAGGGGAGTCTGGGGAGACAGGCCAGGGTCAGATCATACGAGCGATGGAACTCATTGAAGGATTTCAAGCAGGACAATTAGTTGCAGTTTAGATGCATCACTGCTTTCAGTGTAAGGGGTTCGTTCTACTAGAGGGAGGCAATTTTGGAGAAAGGGAACCAGAAACTTAGTACGAAGCAAGGTGGTTGAGGGCAACAGGTTAGAGACCGGTATAGAAATTAGCTATTTAAGTAGAGTCAAAGACACTGGGTAGTCAGGGGATTGTGGGGACGAGGTAGAGCAAGTGATAGGATAGTAAGATTTTTTGCCTTGAGGGCTTGGAAAGACTTGAGACATCAGAGGAAGGTACATCTGGGACATCCCAGTGGAGATGTCTGATAGTCAAATGACGTACAGGGATTTGGCAGTTCCAGAGCAAGGTCTGGGTCAGAAAGATGAACTTCCAAGTAATGGTTGAAACCAGAAGCACAGATGAACTTGCTCTGGTGTGAACAGTTACAGGGTGAATGCTATGGAATACTGGAAAATGCCAACGTTTAACGGGGAATTAGAACAAGATGTCCACAAAGAATCAAGAGTTTGGGATATGGCAACAAAGGATTGAGGCCAACTATTCAAACACTGCAGAGAGATCTAGTATGAGAAAGAAAAATGTGTCCACTGGATTTTGGAGTAAGAGACTGTTGTCTCTTCGTTGAGAGCTTTCTCAGGAGCGTGGGGAAAGCCCAACAGAAGTCTGTCCTGGAAGAGAATGGGGAATGGGCTGAATGAGGATAATTTGGGGGGAAATGTAGTTAGGGTGGTGAAATGAGTGGAGTTCCAGAATGACACTCAGTGCATCAGCAGTGGACAAGAACCAGCATGTCGCAAACAGGGAGAACCTTTTTCAGTGTGAGTTCAGCATGTTCACATTCAATAGCAAGTTCAGAGGTTGAAGATAGAGATGACAGATGGCACAATTGCCTGGTTTGGGGAGACGGGGGTCAGCAGCCCCAGGGTGGAGAGGTTGGTCTCAAGGACGGCCCATTCTGCAGCACTAGACAAATGTGGGAGCCTTCAAATGGAAGTGTGACATCCAGGAGATGCTTGCCTGCCAGCACCAGTGTCTCGGTGAAGGAGGCAAAGCCATTTATTGAGAAGGGGATGGATGAATTAGCATGAAGAGTGGTATTTGAAACAGTTGGAGAAATGGACTAGGGTTGAATGAAAAGATTTAAGTCTTTCCCCCAACGCTTCAAACATCCCTAAGTGGAGTGTCTCTTAAGCAGGGACTCCCTCTTTTCTACTCCTGTCCACCCTGGTAAACCACTAATAAACTCTGGTCTCAATACAGCAGCCTGTCCTAGTTATTTCAAAGTGGGATCATGTAATGATTTTCCCTTCTGTAACTTTATTTCACTGGTTTTCAAGGTTCATCCATGCTGTAGCATGTACCAGGACTTTTCTCTGCAGAATAGCCCACTGTAGGTTTGCAGCACATTTTAGTCAGTCATTGGCTGGACATTTAACTGATTTCCACCTTTTGCCTACTGTCAACAGTGCTATATAGTGAACACTGGTGGACCCGTTACCTGTTCTCTTGCTTTTCATCCTTTCTGAGTATACACCTGGGAGGCGAATTACTGGACCTTTCTTAATATGAGAACATTTATTGCACAACTAATGTTGAAATCCTTCAGATGAACGTGACGCTGCAACGGCTGCCCTCTTGGGTTTAGGAGTTGGTTCCTTCACGGAATCCTGTGGTCTACAAGTTATAGGTGTCTCATCCGACCAGTTCCGGTGGTATTTTGTCTTTTAGCCTTGGCACTCCAGTTATACCTTCTCTTGCGCATGGCTGGGCAGCTACATTTGCCACAGGCCGGCTTCTTAAGATGGCAGGCCTTGGAGCTACGGCGGCGGCACAAGGTGTGCGTCTTATTGCGACGCTTTCCGAAGGAGGACGTCCCCCTCATCTCACTTCTGCGGCCGAGACCAAAGAGCCATTCTATTTAAGTTGGAGGAATTTCTAAACTGTTTTCCACAGCGGCTGAACCATTTTACAATTCCACCAGCAGTGAGAACAAGGGTTTCCAATTTCTCCAAAAGCCCCATCAGCCTGCACTTTTCCTTTCTGAGGATCTTAATCACAGCCGCTTAGGAAGTTGGAATATATCACACACAACAAAGCAGCCCATCAATATTACCATTTAGGATGACTGCAAATGTACTATTCTGTATTGCCTTTTAACTATCCTATAAGAGGGGGCTCCAAAAAACAATGGGAAAAACCTTCTTTCAATTCCACTTACCCACAAACTCTCCAAAGCCCCTCTTAGCTAACAGCCTGGCGCCAGACTATGAGTCAGTCTGGTTATCTGCTGCTGCTTACTTTTCTTAGAGCTCCCCAGAGAAGTATTTATCACAGGAAAGATCCCCGAGTTCTTGCATGTTAATGAGCGTGCTGCTCTTACACTCTCAAAGTCCAGTTGGTGGTCAAAATTTCTGGCTGTCTTTGTCTTTTGAGTAGTGTACACAGTGAAACCTGTCCGTAACCTGTCTGGTGCAGAAACCTGTCAGAGCAGGAAAATGAATTCCCACTCAACAGTGAGAGAAAAGTGACCGGGCTGTCAAAGGTGGTGAACTCACAAGACCCCGAACACCCGGGTTTCTGGCTCTCACTGTGCTGGTCCAGTTTCTAACTCACTGAAGAACCAACATGCCCGGATGTCAGAATGTCCGGTAGCACGTCACTTTCTCCCGGAGAGCAGGGGGAATGACTGGGCGTCCATGCTTGCTGCAGCTCACCAGTGCTCCCAGGTCTTGGTGCTGGGCATTCTGAATATACGGGGCACGCAACATGCTCTTAAAATGAGCAGCTCCAAGTGTTTCAGGAAAGTTGTCTGGAATCGGTCTGTGGCATTTGCTCTGTTCGCGAGCCTATCCTCAGCTTCTACATGGTTGTCTCTTCTTTGACTTGCCTTTCGTGTGTATGTCCTCAAAGGGCACTTCAGACTGGAGCACGAGTGCCATGCACATTCCCTCATGAAGCTGTGCTTTTAGCCCACTCAGAACATTTAGGTTATAAATCTGCATGTCTGGCATACTTTTAATGCCTATAGGGATGCTATTTTTTCTTCTTACAACTCTTGGGGCTTTTTAATTTGAACCTTTTCTGTTGCATATTTTCACACAAAGTGTTCCTTAAGAGTAGGCACGATTAGAGTTTCTCTAGTTTCAGAGTACCCGTTTTGGGTAACGCGTCAAAATACAAACTGTGAGAAGCATACCTCACAGTTTAAATTCAACACAAAGTAGAATACTTATGCTTTATGACCACTCAGAGTTAAAACAGAAGAGGCGGTGCTCAATCTTCACAGATGGTCCCTACAAGGTCAACACATTGTAGATTTTGTGGAGCAATCCTAATGTTACATACTTTTATTCCTTTTCCTATTTTGACGAACCTGTTCAATTTGGGTAAATTGCTGAGTTCCTTTCAGTGTCAAGCTTTGTTTTGGATGGACCGCTGTTGCTTAGAATGAAGTTTCTCGGCCTAGTCACTTTAGTCCTGACCAAGGACCTCTGAACGAACCTCCTTTTCCTACTTCTGCCGCTGCTTCCCGATGGCTTTGCTCCGGAGAATGTACTGACGATTCTGACACGGGGCGCCCCACTGCTTCTTCCAGAGGCAGTCGGTGTCCTGCGGGACTGGACTACTGGCCCTGCCTAGTCCTGCTGGGAGGGCCACAAGGACACCTTTTCATCTAGCTTGGTGGCAGAATCAAGGCTTGTGGCTTCATGATCATGTTTGGGGCTTTATGGGGGAATTTGGGGAATATGACAAACCATGATTTGTAGACTCTTTTCTCAGGTCATCTTCTGACTGTAGGAGCAGCAAGAAGAAGGGGGACACCATTTTGCCAAGTCACTCTGTTCTCTCCCTCCCAGCTGTTTACTTTGTAAACTCGGGCCGTTTCTTTTACCTTCTGAAGAAGCCCTTTCGAAGAATTGGCAATCGGTGTAGCTTAAAAGCAAGTGGCTTATCTCATTCAAGTCAGGTCATTTTGGGGGTTCCCTCTCAAACTAAGCCCCAAAGACCAGACTCAGGTCTTTAGGTTAGACTAGTGAAGAGTATGCCCCCCCCCGCGTTAGTTAAGTCTTTCCCCTTATAGCATCCCTAGGTGGCTCTATTTATTGCCAGGGTTACCGCCAACTTTCCTTAACTGTTGGTTTGGGTCAGGCTACCTACTAGAGACATCTAGGAAGAGCTTTATTCTCACACTTTTTTTTTTTAAATAAGCAAGTATAAACCAGGGATAACACCTACCTTAAATATTGTTTGAACAAGGTAGCCAATAACATAAATGGAAGCATGTGTGAACCTTAAATTAATATATAAGGTGTCACCACTTCACTGGTTTACTTAATACCATTCAGCTTTTTATACCATACCAAGGGACCTAGTGATTAGGTAATTGTTAACAATAGTCTATAGATTAATTCTTAAAGCAGTTTACTGGCTTACCCCTATATTCTCAGCACTGACCAGGTGTACAGTAAAGGATTAGGGAATGAAACTGTGGCAGAAACCAGGCAGACTTACATTTTACCTGTAGGATAGTTCGGACACTTGGACTAGGCCTCATCTTCTCATCTTTAAATTCTGGCACCTGGCGGGCATTCTTCATAGAATTATCAGACCAAATATCGAGCACCATCTATACTACTCTTCTGTCCCATGCCGTCAGGTGTTGCTGGTGGTAGATCACCTAGGCATCCCCATGACAACTTCAAAGGGTCCTTCATGAAGGCAGGCATTTGTTTCCAGTTGGTCACTTTCGAAATGTCTTAAAGAATATTACCTCTACCTAGGAATCCCTTATGTGCCTAGCAAAATCCACTGAGTTAAATATCTGGCAAGTAAAATCCTCAATACTGCCAATCACGTCCCACTAGCAAATCCTGATGCAAACTATTTTCTCTGGATCCCCTTTATTAATACGAGCCACAAAAGTTGCTTGTCCCAACAACTTCCGAAATGTTCAGGCAACAGCTTCTAATCCCTCTTCTTTTCAACAGGCTTCCACCAATCAGCCACAAACTAGATGAAGTCACTCAGCCGCAGCAATGGGCGCAGGCACAGGCGCGGCCTGGCCTGTGTTTTGTTCTGTTGTGCATCCAATTCGATGACACCCAACAACTTCTCTGCTCATCTTCAAACGGTTCCCACGGTGCAGTTAGAACTCAAATTCTTTAGGTATGTAGCCACGTACTGCCTTTGCACGACGGTGACAGAGTCGAATAGTTTCAACCAAACCCAAACCCTCTGCCATGAACTTGCCCCTGATGCAGTGACCCTGGAGGACACAGGACTGCTCTCCAGGGACCTGAGTCCTCCAGGAACAGGCAGCCTCATCTTCCCCCAGGGCAGAGATTGGTGGGTTTGAACAGGGCACTGAGCAGCCCAACTTGAAACTCACTACAGCAACAGCCACGATCAAGTTACCTACAAGCTGCCCATTCACCTGTAGCGTTTGCTGACCTCTGCTCTAAGATCCGATCTCTATTTGCCTCCATTAGAATTTCAACCACTCTCACTTTAACCGCACATGCATGCACTATTCCCCAACCAAGCCCTTTCTATCCAACTATTTTTGCATTTGCTGTTGTAACTGCCTAGGAAATGCCCCAAGCTCACACTGTCCCTTAATTACCATTTTATCAGCTCAAGGTTCAGTTCTGAGCCTGCCTTCCATGAACCAGGCGCCCCATTCAACCTCCCCAGGTCCCTACTGGCTGTGAAGCAGTGACATGGTCATGGCTATTTCAAATGCACACTGATGGAGAATCCCACATCCAGAATACAAGCTCCACGGGGGGGCAGGAACCCCACCTGCCCACTCCCACCACTTCCCCATTTTAACCAGCGTCAAATCCAGCAGCCAAGGCAGGCTGCTGCCTGCCACGGCCAGGGTCTCCATCCTGGTCAGTATCCGAGGTTGAGTCCCCAGTGCTGCAGAAAGCTGAGAGGGGGATTAGTTGGCATCCGGATAGGGGGCACGTGACTCTCACATTCTCCCCAGTGTGAGTCCACCGTGACCTCTCCAAGTGAGGATAGCATCAGGAAATCCTGGCAAGCCAAAGTCACAGGAAGACAAAGAAGCTCTCAACTTCGGATTATTATGGTTAAGAATTTTATTATCAAAATTATTACATCTCTTGTGAAAGTTCAAATGTTACAGCAAGGTGTAAACACTCCACTTGAGAAAGAAGCGATACTTCTTCTCTTCCAAGAGTCCCCCCACCCGCCCGCCCCCACCCCCCAAGAGGTCTGGTCTTGACAGCACCCTGCCCACACAGAGTGGCTGGGGGCTCTGCGCGTGCCAGGCAGGGTGAGGGCAGCCTGCCCGCTGGCCTCTCCCCCTGGTTATCACACAGAGGGAGAATGCGAACCCCAGCCCAAATGGAGAGACACTGACATACGCTTTATATAATATACAGAGAAACCAGCATCCCAGGCAGCTCGACTCCACTCCCTATGCTCTCCCAGACGGATGGGCTTGTGGGGACAACAAAGAGAAGAACTCTGCTGAAGTCTCAGCACTAAACAAATAAAATATCTCCCCTCATGTGAGCAAACACCTGATTTCAATTCTGAAAAGTGAAATTTTGTAACAGTCACACACAGAGAGAGAGGACTGTGCATCTGATAGTTGTAGGAGAAGGTGAAAGGCTGGGTATGCAAGAGGCTGGGCAAAGAGGGAGGAGGAGGAGGAGAAACAATGAAGAGGGAAGGAAGGAGGGAGACTCACAGTATTATCTTGTCCCAAAGAAAAGAAGTAAGGTCCACTGCAGCACCAGGGTGTACACCTGTCAGACACTCACTACCCCTACCGTGGTTACAACTGAATACAAAATTAGATAAATAAAAACACGCTGGATATTACAGTCAACAAGTGAAAGAAAGCCGCTGGCAACCGTATGGAATTTAAAGATTGTGTACCCCGCCTGGCCTGGCTCCAGGCCCCCAGGGGAGTACAGCAGGCACAGCGCACTGACGGGGAGAAGCCACTCTGCTCTCACTGCTCACTCAGCACAGTGCAGCGCGCGGTGTGGGCTGGCTTGGTAACTCTCAACTTGTCCACTCTCCAGCAAGAGCAACCCCCCACCACCCAAAGCAACATGGGGTGTGCCCACACAGTCCCAGTCCTGGCCGTGCCACTCCACCATTCTCACCCTGCAGCCATGAGTGCACTCCCCCCAGCCACGGAGGGGGGTGCGACTCATGGGATCCTCAACTCCTGATTGATTGGGAGCAGAAACAAAACAAAACAAAACCTCAAACAATCCCCAAACCGCTTGGGTATCAAATCCCAATCAAATTTATTGCCCAAGGCGAACAAGGAGCCATCTAGCTGGCCGATCTCACGCACCATTCACCGTTTCTTTTGCCTACATGCTTCACAGGTCTCTGAGGCGTGGACTCGCTGGAAGAGTGGGACTGTAAGAGCCGGAGCTGCAGAGAACCTGCACTTACCAAGACAACCTGCTCCTGGCCTCGATCAAGAGCCGACCGCGCATGAGCTCCTTTTCAGAGACCCAGGCACTCCTCAGGCAGAGCCTGCTCCGCGCCTTACTACTTATTGGTGGTGTTAAGGCAAAGCCTTGAGAATGTTTTTGGTGGGTGTTACCTCGGCCAGATCACTTCCTTTTAGACTAGGTGTTTCAAGGCGAACATTTACATGCCTACCTTTGTGTCCTTTGTGCATAAAACCCTTATGCTACTCAGATGGCTTTGGGCATTAAGATTGGCTC
This sequence comes from Echinops telfairi, assembly GCF_000313985.2. Classification (NCBI taxonomy): domain Eukaryota; kingdom Metazoa; phylum Chordata; class Mammalia; order Afrosoricida; family Tenrecidae; genus Echinops; species Echinops telfairi. Next base: position 60,483,542 of record NW_022103928.1, on the reverse strand, counting down.
TTTTAACTTTTTTTTTCCTTTGAAAAGAATTAAAAAAAAAAAATTAAACGATGTTCTCACTGCACAAGTGACTATAGGCTACGGGCAAGGTTGGGAGATGAGGCTTCAACACAACTCATTGCACTTAGAACCGTTACTAACCAAAACACCATTTGCCTATCAACAATGTACCCCTTAACAGCAGGGAGAAACTTCTTTATAGTCACTGCTTCAGACAAGATTTACATCTTTCTCCAAGGCCAGAGGCCAGTCGGGACCACAAGTCTTGTTTCTTGCTGACCAGACCCCAATCCTCTGGCACCGTGTACCTCCCTTCCCCAGCAGGATGCTTGGCCTAGGATCCAGAGGCAGCTGGCAGGAAGCAGCCATGGGCTCATTCCGTCTGTATGCCCAAGTCCAGAAGCCCTAGGAAAGTCCTGTCTGAGTCTTGACTCCTGACCCTTGCAGCGGCTGGAGTCGATACTGGGGCACACCCCCACTCCCACGGTGTGGATAGTGCTGTGAATTGGAAACCGCAGATACCCTGGAGGCCTGGCAGGCAGCTGACTGCCCAGCACTGGGCAGACTGATAGTCCGTAAGTCTGATGGCAACGACGACGACCGAGAGTTCTGAGGAAAGGAGGTGGAACTCGGAGTTCCTGTGCTGGACTGCGAAACCGAGTCTGGGCTTGGGGAGTCTGAGGGGCCCTGTGGGGGAGGGCTCGCAGCACTCGAAGGGCAGTTCCTCCTCGGAAGACTGCTCCCAGGGCCGTTTCCGGACTGCGGCTGGCTGCTATAATACCCTGGTGTCCCTGAAAATGGGACCAGTGAGTCTGTGGAAACAGGGTGGGCAGGGCTGGAATAGGACGCAGAAGAGAGGGATGACTCTGAAGAACCATGGGAGGGAGGGTTTCCAGGCCTCAGTGCTGGAGTTCGGTAACTGTACCCTGGAGATTGCGTGGGATGTCCTCTAAAAGGGGAGGGGCTCTGCTGAAGGAGGCTTTGTGATTCTGTCCGTGGACTGTCACACTGCAGGAGCTACAAAGTATTGGAAGGAAAAATATATAGAGGTGAACAAACCCGTTAAACAGCTTGTGAACATTTACAGTAACTCCTCCCCTTTTCTTTCAAATCACAGGTTCTTTTTGGGGTACCAAAGACAGCAAAAATGGTGCTTTCTGGCCACCATGTTTATTTGACCTTTTATTACCCGTAAGCAAGCAGGCGGCTGAAAAGAAAAGCCTCTTCACATAAAAGCATCTCAACCACAGAGGAGGCCAGGTCCTCCAAACATCTGGAACCTGGAACATGTTCCCCTGCCCAGAGAGCAGCAATCTGTCTTACCTGATAGCTGTACCTGGACGGGCTGTAAACAGTGGCCCCTTTAGAGAGTGCCGAACTCAGTGCCTCTGGGCCTTCGGCATCGGCAGGGTCTGGAAGAGCAGAAAATCACACTGACATCTTAGACTAAGTGAGAAACACCCACCGCTGTGAAAAACCCTTTCTTTGTGAAAACTGGGTGAGTACGGCATGGCAGAAGAGCACACGGGAGGCTAATTATGGGTGATTTTTAAAGTGCCTGATGTGATTTCTGTCACCCTTGTGTTTTCTTTCATCCTTCGTCAAGGCGGATTCCCAGGCCTTTGGAGAGAAGAGTTACAGAAAGGCATCCCTTGGGGAAAAGAGCAGACAGAGAGCAGCGACACTAGGCCCCACGAACAGTGTCACCCCAAAGAGCAGACCCGAGCTTGAGTTAGAACTCAGCCTCGTAAATGAAGTTCAACTGTGTGGAGCCTGGCTCCTGAGCCAGGAACCCAACCAATGGCAGAAGGCCATGGCTCACCTGGGTCCTTCTCTGCGGTGTTACTGTCCCATGTGGGAGAGGGCTCTCCTTTCTGGGCCACACGCACACTGCTCCGGAGGACCTTCGGGATGCTCCCTCCTTCTCGAAGCCGTTCTACCGATGTGGGAACCATCCTGGGAAAAGTTCAAGTTCAAGGTACAGAACTTTAGAACCCCGTGTCGCGACCAAATGAAGCCTCGACAGAGGCTGGTACAATATTCTCTCAATGTAGTCTCTTCCCGTTTTCTTCAGAATTAATTCCCAACAAGACTGTTTCCACCGCCTCAAACCAAGTCAAAAATGCAAAAGAAAAAACCATTCTAAAGCAAACGAAACCCAACAGCTTCTATTAACCTCCGTTTTGAAATGCTTATTTTCATCGGTAAGCGGTGCGTGTGGCATACAATATCCGCAACAAGTGTTTCACAGATGACTGGATTGCCACTCTTTTGAGCTGTGTCCTCTTTCTCAGCGTCTTCAGCTTGGATCCCTGAACACCGAGCTGCACTCTCGGTGCACACTCATGTGGTACTCCGCGACTTGCCACAAACACTATCAATCCCTTCACTCCTGGTTTCCCCCCAAACCAGACAAATTCTTCTAGAGGGCTGTGCAAGCTCCTCTGCATAGACTGACTCCAGTCCATGGAGCAGAGCTATACACTGGCTGGACCCGACTTACCTCTGACATGAGATGAGGAAATAGGAGGGGCAGTGTCAGTGCCCACCAAGAACAGAGCTCATCTGTGTGTTCATGAGTATATGATGTCCAAAAGGTTTCTCTGCAGACTTGGTGGCATTTCTTTGCCTCCGCCAAATGCGGGGTTATGGCTGGTACTATTAAGTAGGCCGAGTAGGACAGAGAGCACTGCCTGCCGTTTCTCTCAGCTACGACTTCCCATGTAAACAGGGCAAATTTAGGAATGATCCTAGGTGCAGCATCAAGTGTAAGCTTACCATCTACTGCTGATATTCTCTTGAGGCCTGCAGTGAGTTGACGTTGTGCCCCTGGAGTCTGATGGGCTTACCGCCTCCAAATGGGACACAGAGGAATGAGACGGAGAGAATTTTTTGTGAGGGGAAGACGGGGCTCGGGCTGAGGAGCCCTGTCCGCCGTGGGGGCCGGAGTCAGAGCCTGCATCACTGCTGCTTGGCCCGGCGCCTGCAGACTTGCTTTTGCTCTGCAAGGAGCCAGTTCCCCCACCGGCAGACTCCTTGGCTTCTTGTTTCCGTTTTCGGTACTCTAGCAGGGACACCTAGAAGAGAAACAAGGCTCTGGCTACTAACCAACACCAGGAAGAGGAGAGAAGGTGGGATGCTAGCAAACCCTGAGTCAAGTCAAACAAAACAGGCATCAATGAACTCTGGCTAATCTTTCTAGGTATGAGAGAGCCCTGAGCACGGCTCCATGTTTAAAGCAGTCAGAGCTGATAAGGAGAGACCGAACCAGGAGATGATCGTTCTGAAGGCCATTTAACAGCAGGCATCAACTTCCTTTCTGCCTGGAAAAAACTGTGTGAGCACACCAGGCCCTTCCCATTGTGCTCTTACTCTCACAGCCATCGGCAGCCCTGGGAGCGGCCTGAAAAAGGAGGGTGCAACGTTTGGGAAGCTTGCCCAAGTGGATGGGACTTCCCAGGTGATTCTAATAATTCTTCCTCCCTCCTGAGGAGCCTCTGAGTTCGCGGTTTTGCTTTATGCTTGAAACAAGAGGTAGGAAAAGAAAACAATGTTCCAGTTTTTTCAAGATATATCTAGGGTTTTATTACGGATTATGTTTTACACATTGAAAACCTGCAGTAGAAGGACAAAGGAGAAGCAATGAGATCCAGTTTATACTTCAGCAAGATGAGTGCAGAAAATGTATACTTGGAAACATCTCAGCTCCCACATCATCTACGGGACGGAAAAAAGAGCTTCTTCTGTTACGAAAGCTAGACCTCCTTTATCCTCCCACAGCCTCACAGGTCTCCTCTGCTGCTGGAGAACAGGCTCTTTTTAGGGAAGTCATTTTTCTTCCCCCTTTTTTAATCATTTTATTAGGGGCTCATACAACTCTTATCACAATCCATACATACATCAATTGTGTAAAGCGCATTTGTACATTCATTGCCCTCATCATTCTCAAAACATTAGCTCTCCACTTAAGCCCCCGGCATCAGGTCCTCATTTTCCCCTCCCTCCCCGCTACCCCCTCCCTCATGAGCCCTTGATAATTTATAAATTTTTATTCTGTCATATCTTGCCCGGTCCGACGTCTCCCTTCACCCACTTTTCTGTTGTCCATCCCCCAGGGAGGAGGTCACATGTAGATCCTTGTAATCGGTTCCCTCTTTCGAACCCACTCTCTCTCTACCCTACCAGTATCGCCACTCACACCACTGGTCCTGAAGGGATCACCCGCCCTGGATTCCCTATATTTCCAGTTTCTATCTGTACCAGTGTACATCCTCTGGTCTACCCAGACTTGCAAGGTAGAATTCGGATCATGATATTGGGGGAGGGGGGAAGGAAGCATTTAGGAACTAGAGGAAAGTTATTATTCATCGTTGCTACATAGGCTCTTATCACCACCCATCTATTGTGTCAAGCACATTCGTACATATGCTGCCATCATCATTTTCTTTCTCCTGTGTCAGCTCATTCCCCAGCGCCCCCCACCCCCCCCCAGCCCTGAACGCGCTCTTTACACTGGGGTCAATCTACCAGAGTCTTGCCTGCTCCTGTTAGTTCTGTGAGGGGAAAGGCTGTTTATTCAGTCTATTTGGCTCCTTATTTTCAAAGTCCAGCATAGAGCCTGGTATGTAACAGGTATGCAAAAGTTTCAGAAATAGCAATTCTAAAAACAAAAAAACAAATAATTCTAGTCACTTCTGCACAAAATAATTAAGTAAGATCATAATTATAAAAGTGTTTGCTGGAGAGTAAGGGGGAACCGATGATCGATGGGGGACGGATGACAGAAACCATGGGGGAAGAGAGACAGCGGTCAGTGTAAGATATGAAGATAATAATTTATAATTTATTCAATGGGTTACAAGGGTTGGGGTGGGGATGGGGGAAGAGGAGCTGATACCAAGGGCCCAATGGAAAGTAAATATCTAGAAAAGAACGATGGCAACAGATCTACAAATATGCTCTATACAATTGAAGTATGCATTGTTATAAGGATTGTAAGAGCCCCCAATAAAATGGTCTTAAAAAAAAAAAGTTTGCCATTTCATTGTTCCCAATAGTTGATGGTGTTAATGCAACATTTTCTAGACACATTACCATCTAGCTCATCCTAATTTGCCTTTTGTCATTCTGGTGTCCAAATCAAAGCATAACAAAAGTAGGAAATAAAAACTTAACAAAAGTAGGAAAACAAAGTTTTGAGCAATTTTTAAAAACACTAACCTCAGAAGGGAATGGGTACAATTCTAGTAATGTGTCTTACTGTAACATAAACATTGGAGAAGTACTGAAACTTGTCATGATGTGAGACTATCCCAAACCGAGGACTTTCAGCATCCCTAGCCTCGTCCCAAGGAGTCCCTGATTGCGTAGTGCGGTTATGAGTTGGGGATGCTAATCATAAAGTTGGCAGTTCAAAACCACCAGCTGCTCCTGTGGGACAGAGCTGAGGCTTTCTGCTCTCAGTCTTGGAACCCCCAAGGTCAGTACTACTCCGTCTTCTAGGGACGGACGTTGATGTCAGTGCGGTCGGTCAGTCAGTCTTGGAGCCTCATCCTCAGCACTATTAAAATGAAGACACCACAGCAACCCAAAGCACTCCACCTACATTTCCCAACATCCCCACTCAAAACGCTCGCTCACCTGATCTTGATCAAACGAGTTAACGTAAAACTTGCTTCTTCAGCCTCAGCATTTACAAATGGAAAATTACCCATTTTAGTGTGGGGATTAACCGTGCCTACAGCTTGAGAACTGACAAAACATAAGCTGTTTTTCTTTAAAACTGCTGCACCCTTTGAATTGCCTCTTAGTACATTGCACAGAGCAAGCATTTAAGTTTGCTGCATACTTAAGCAGTCGCCAAACTGTACTGTTTTTTATTCAACATGGGCAGAGACTATGTCTTACTATCTTTACTTTCGTTAACACTGAGCCACGTGAACACACAGCAGGCAGCCAATAGATAAGCCATGGCTGAGATTTCTAGAACAGGCATTACTTGCAAGTAAGGTCCGACTTGTTGGCAAGCTCTTTAGGGCCTGGCTCCTCTTGCCTGTCTACTCTCCACTTTCTCCTGGGTCCTCCTAGCCTTCCACTGAAGCTCTAGCAACAAACCGTCATCTGCAGCCCTACAGTGCCTTCTTCACAGGGGCTCACATCATGGGGCCACTCACCTTCTTCCTCTGCGGTGGGTTCTGCGGGGCAGATGGGAGTCCTTCACAGGTCCTCTCACCACCAGGTGACATGGGTCCACGAGAAAGGTCTTTCATAAATCCATGCTCGTATCTGCTGGGAAACCCTTCTGCGGGGGAACAGTATCCCCCATCCAAAAGGAAAGGCTTCCTATCCCCTACCAGGGGAGAACCTCGATACAGTCCATCTGCTCGAGGCATAGCGTTCAAAGGGGAGTAGGCATACATTAAGTTAAACTCTGTCCGAAATGCCTGGTCCGAGTTTCTTACAAGGGTCTGATGTCCATCTCCACTCCTGCTTGGAAAGCCAGACTCAGACGTGGGCCCGACAGAAGGATGAGGAGCCAGGTCAGAATGGGCTGAGTTGGGCTGAGAGGGCCTGTCAGCACAGTTGTTAGTGTTGGAGTCAAGGTATCCGACTTTTGTCAAATCGATGTCTTTTCGGTGACAAAGCTGGAAGAACATAAATCCATGGAGACATGGGGTGGGGAGAAAGGGACATGTCAATGGGCAGGAAGGAAGGGAAGTGCGAAAGGACACAGGTAAACAAGTAAAGATGGAAGTACAGGAGGAGAGAAAGCCATTAACACCTGTACAAGTCCCAAGCAGCAACAGTGCATAGAGGCCAGATTGCTAAAGAACCCTGGCCTCTCCCAATCTGCTTTCAAGTCTTTCCGTAGAGCATCAGGGTAAGTCAGAATTAGATAATTGGCAAAATGTGACTATTTTGCCTGCTTAGCCTTTCATCAGGTTTGCTACACTAAAGGACTTCGGATTTCTTGGAGCCCCATGCACACTACAGAGGTGAGACTGGTGTTATTCAATTCCTACATTAACAGTGATGGAAGGAGGGGTGGGGAAGAAAGGTGAAGGAAAGCAGAAAGTGTAAGCTCCTGGTTCAGTAAAGGAGGATGGGGTTCGGACGTCAACCAGCCAGTACTGCATTCACTTTCACTATCAAGCAGGTGCAGGGCTCCTCAATTCTTCTCATCTATGTCAGCCACTCAGAATGCCTCGAAGACCCAGCACAGCTGAGCAAATGAAACCATGTCCTGGACCAAATAACCACCTGGCTGGGATTTGGTTGTCATCACTTGCTAACCGAAGACTTTCCCACCACAGGTCAACGAGATAACCCTATAGAGATCATTATCATCTTTAAACCCACATTTTTCACCACTGGGTCAATTATAGCTAACTCTACACAAAGAATGGTCCGAGAAACCCAGATACCACACCATGTTAATCTCCAGACAGCGCTATCTGAGAACCACTGGGAAGAGTGTTACTTTCCCAGTTAACACTGAGAGAAAAGATGCCCAACATCAGAACATACCCTTTCAATTCCACTCTGATTTCAAAACATTCTGACTCCAAACTTGATCAACTGTCATTGAGTTCAGTCCCAATTTTAGGCTATTGGAGGAGTATACATTTTAGTTAATTCCTGAAAGATTATGAAAGACTATCCTTTTTACTTCAAGAGGAAAAGGCTCCTTGTAAATTTGTGGAGTTAATTATGACCTGATTTGTTCAATGATTGTAACAGTTAAATTATAGCACTGAAATCCAAATTGAACATCTTTAGCATTTTTTCTGAGAAAAGCCATTCGACCGCTCTTTTTGAGCCATTTAACTGAGACCCTACCTGGTGCAGCCAACGTGGCTTGACTGAAGGTCTATGGCACAGAAGCCACAGACTGGTCTAGCAGCTTCTTCGTGTACAGTCAAGAACCAGAGAAAAAGAACAGGGAGCTGAGAGAAAAAATTATTTCCTTTTCCACAAAAGCAGTCCAACCTCTCAAGCAAAGCCCAGCCATCAGGCCACAGAGACCTGTTGGATAAGGAACAAGGTCCCAGGGACGCCTCTCTCCCGCTGGAAGCCTCTACCAGTCTCAAGTAATAAAGTCAAAAGAGCGCTTACCAACTTTTGATTCAATGCTCCTTAACAGACCTTATCTGTTACTTAGGCTTTAACAAAGCTCTATCACATCTCAGGCTTCCTTTAAACTTTTTACATTCCATCTTTAACAAATTCTTCACCCACCCCCTTCCCCCAAATAACCCCTCCTCTATTTTATTTTCCTCAATCTACATTAACCATCCTGAGACAGTCACACATGGGGAGTCACTCACCTTACTGTGATAGATCAGCCACCCTCCAACCCAACACCCCATTCACTCCGATTCCCCCAGCCCGCCCCAAACATCCATGCACTCACTCTCAGCCTCCCCGTGGGATTGAGATGGGTGTGATAACTACCTCGGGTGACAGGGATTCGGGCCTATGCGCAGGGGAACTCTCAGGGGAGGATATGTTCTAGAGGAGGGAAAAGCATCTTGTTATTCATCTACTCCAAGTCAAGAAGCAAAGCAAAACAAACAAAAACTTAAAAAAAAAAAAAAAAAGCAAGCATAGATGTTAGCCAGACTTTTGTTTTTGGTGCGGGTAGGCGGGGAGGGAATGGGTTGGGAAAGCAGAAATGTACAGGGGAAATATTTAATTGCAGAACCCATCTCAATGGAAAGAATGTCTTGTTGAAATGCATCCTTTTGTCTCTGGAAGCATTTATGTGTAAATAGGCTATAATGTGTCATGTTATAATCCAACACCCCAAGCTGCTATCAGGAAGGAATTAAACTGGTGAAAGTTGGCAGTACATTATTTTGTATTTCAGCTGAGTTGTTATTGAGTTATTGTTATTGAATCCTCCTTATTCTCATAAGCCCCTTTTTATCTTCCCATTTCCAAATTTTTCGTATGCCACATCACTTCCATGCTGGGGGTTTGCTTAGCAGGCGGGGGGCTGCCAGGGCCAGGCAGACAGAGTGCTTTCAGAATGGCTATTACAGGAAATGTAGAATTTAACAAGGCTCTACCACATCTGAGACACTTAACTGAAATACCTGGACTCTCTAGTTCACAGGTTTGGTTCTTGATACAGTCTAGTTAGCCTGAGAGCTACTATCAATGCTTTCTAATGTTAAAATCATCATACTTTGGGGAACACAGGCAAAAAAAAAAAAAAAAAAAAAAAAGACTACTGAGACTCAAGAGTCTGTGTCCTAGACCGGGTTCTCCTTGGTATTCCGAGGCAGCACCCCTGTAACACTTGTGCACCGGTAAATTTTACACTGGAGATGCCATGGGGTGCCAGGGCCTGGACAAGGGGAGGGACTCTGGCCCACTGAGGACTAGGTGGCAGGCCTGCCATATACTGTGGAAGGAAAATCATGGCTGCTGTACCAGACCAGGGTGTCGGGTGCACATTTTTTTCCTGCCAAGCAGGCAGGTGGGTGGTGTTATATGCATGTGTATGATAGACAATGGTGTATGGATCTCGGAGGAGGAAGAGAAAGAAGGGAAAAGGATTTTGGTGGAAGGGGGATGTTAAATGAACTGCTCTCCCGACATTGCTTCCGCTTCTCCTCAAATGCTCCTTCCTCAAGCTCTTGTTCTCTTCCATTGCATGCCTCCTACCCTTCAGCATGGAGAGCTTTCCTCATTCCTCTGAAATGCCACCTTACCCTTTTCTTCTTTCAAAAACACTCTTCACCACACTAAGCTGTCACTAGCTGGGATATTGTTCTGTGTCCAATGTCTAAAATGCGGCTTCGCTGTAGCCCTTGGCTCTCTTCTTCTGATGGGACACCTACTCCCCATGTCTGTGTAAGAACATAAGCAAATGTATGACACTTAGAATGGTGAGGAGGATGAGTCAGGATTGGGACGTTTGACTATTACTGATGAGAAAGTGAAAATTCCTTAGTTAAACCACAAATTGAAATTAGTGTAAACACTTTTTGAAGGGAAGTCCCACTAAAAATATTACATAAAAATATCGACTTTGCCTCTTGGTATTCCAACATTAGGCTTGAACCATATAGCATTAACTTGATCTTTGACCTCTTTTAAAAGAAGTAAAAACACCTTGGACTCACATGGCGCTTCTTAATTATACAAACTGCTCCAAAGGAGAGGGAGTGCACTCCATGCAAAATAAGGCTGCTTTGGAAAGCAGCTCACCTTCTACTTTCATCTCCACGAACACTAAAACATGCACTGATAAAACACAGGGAAGAAACTCAGTCCCTATAATATGCTACACTCTGGGGCGTGTGCTCTCATGAAAAACTAACTGCTTTAGTTTAATCTGACATAGGGTATTTGATCCGGAGTAAACGTGGGTCAGGGCAGCTCCCCTCACGACAAAGGAAAACACCAATTCTTCAGCAGGAGCCCTGTCCACTGTCAGCAGTTGTGCTCCCAAAGGGTCTAGGGTCAGATGCAGTCATTTCCCAAATTTGCTATTACTCTTTTCTGAGTTAAGCCATTTAAAATCCAGGTTATTTATTAATCCTCATGTTCTCCTCAGAGTTGAGCAGGGAGGATGGCATTGGCTAGAATATTCACCGTTATCAGAGAACATATCTGGAGAAATACAAGGAAGGGACTAAATGTATTCATCGGTGAGAATAAATGTTTCTGAGAAGAAAACGTGTCCATTTAATGATAAAGTAATAAACATCACATGAATACGTTGTACATATAAATTGGTTAGCAAACGTGATTCAAAATTCTTGCAATGCCAGAGACGCACTTTTCTTACTTAATCCAAAGAATGTCAGTCTGACAAATGCATGGTGCTATCCCTTTGTCTGCCTCTCATTCCTAATACAGATTAACAAGGGCAATAGCCTAGAGTAAGAAAAAAACAGAAGAACACAAACCACTACCTCATGTACCGTAAGCCATCTCCCAATGCTATCTCAATCTCTGTATGCTTAGGCTATGATGAGAATACAAAATGACAGGGGAAAGATGCTTTAAGGACTAAAGGCCTGGAAGCAGAGACACAATCAATCAGTATTATGTGAACTCCCAAGCTGGTATCATTATGGTTACTGTAGGCAGCTAGAGGCCTATTTTAACCACAGAATACAGTAAAGATAAAGAAGGAGATCCAGCATGCTGAGCATTACTTACAAGTTCTGGAGGCTCATGGACTACATGCAAGAGATGAATGTGATCTGTGTTCCTAATAAGGGAAAGGGAGGGTGGCTGCCAAGATGAGAGGCTACCAGGTAATAGGTCACACTGACCCTTAAGTTTCCCATTTTTTGTCAAGACAGTGAAGGAACACAGGAAAGAAACATTCCATATGACGTTGTATTTGAAATGAGGTGCACATAATGTTCACAATCCAGCACTCCCAACAACCAAACCCAAATCACCTCAAACTGCAGAGGAGTATTACAGCGACTAGCAGTAGTAAGAGATGTGACTGGTGAGAACACGAGGCTGTATCCATTTCGACAATCCTCTTCTCCTGGATGAGATGAACCAGGTGCGGTCAGCTGGGGACTCTTTGATCCTGGATTGGGAGGGGGCGGTGTGACTGGAGATAGAGGCTGTAGTAACTTGGTGACATTCTGCTCCATCAGATAGCGAGACTTCCATTTCTTTAATGGGCTCAACAAGTCTGTGAAACACAAGCTTGGATTAGAGTCTGAAACCACAGCTTAATGGAGGCTGTGCAGTAAAGATCCATCCGTTTCTAATCGGTAATGACCCTTAATTCTTCTTATGCCTCATCCCATTAAGTTATCTCTTCCAATCAACCCAAAGATCGCAGGTACTTTGAATTTACCACACTTAATACTTAAAACATTGCATCTCTTAGTAAAAATGTTAGATGAACTGACACTTCTAATGGCTGATTCTTATGGCTTAATCAACTAATTTTACATCCAGTGTGAGAAACACCCTTAATCTACTACCATGCCACTAACTCAAGCTACAGAGAAGATAAATCCATATCCCTTACTCATTTATATACTTCTGCCACTTTTCAACAGCTGTTTCTGCGATGATTTAGTTAAGAGTTATACATCATTTCCATATCCATATCCTGGGTGATCAAAATGTGACATGACTTCTATAAAGGCTACTCCAATTATTTTTAGTAACTAGGCTAGCACTACTACTTTGCTGATGGAAATAAATCTCTTACCTAGACTTCTCCCACTGTACTTAAGAAGGTAGATCTGCTAAAAATGCAAATTACTAGCACTATAATTTTATTTACTGTTCAGCTTACACAAACCACTTCACTTTTCCCAAGAAAAAACTCTTTACATCCATGTACAGTTAAAAAGATATTCATACATCTATTATATGCAGGCTACCTAACTAGGTATATGAAATAATGGTTAATATGTAAGAGGGCTTTCAAAAGCTTGTATGTTACATGCTTTATGTGAACTAGCCACAACATAGGTCCCTGTTGTGTGTATATCTGTACTTTAAAAATAAAGCTATTTTTACTAACATGGTACATGTTTGCTTTATATGAATTAGTAGATTTAATTTCAATAGCTCTGTAAATCCAGCAATATTCTCAGCACCCCCGTTTCAAAGATGAGGGCAGAGAGGTAAAGACTAGGCAATATGCCTCCAACGTTCTTCTTAATAACTAAATTATGTCCCCAAATGGAAGCATTTACCCCGTCTCTAAGGCAGCGGTTCTCAACCTTCCTAATGCCACGACCCTTTAATACAGTTCCTCATGTTGTGGTGACCACCCCCCAACCAGAAAATTATTTTCCTCGCTACATCATAACTGTGATTTTGCTACTGTTATGAATGGGGCGACGCCTATGAAAGGGTCATTTGACCCCCAAAAGGGTTGCGACCCACAGGTTGATAAGTGCTGCTCTAAGGAAAAGCCTGGGGACAGACAGCAGGTCATAATCAGGAAGACTCATCTGGAAGTACTATTACTTCCATGCAGGACAGACTGGAAATTGGGAAACCGCATATGACTACAATAGGTGACACAGGAGCTGAGGCACCAAAACAGTAAAAGCTAAAATAAATGGAAAAAACCCGAAGTATATTTTTCTTCTGTGATATCTGTGAATTTTTTCTAGATTATTAATATTTACTTTTAAAACAATAATGTACTAATTTGATATTGCCTTCATAAAGTTTATGGGGCAGTGATCACTTGCCTTTTTCCTAGTTTAATAGCATTGTACTTACAAAGCACAACTTTTTAAACCGAGAGTTAATTTTACTGCGTTACCTGCTGCCATGGACACTTCCATGCAGAACGGGGTGAGTCTGCCCATTGTTTACGGCTTTCTCCACCTGCCCACACATTTCCCCAAGACTATCTAAGCAGATGTGTACGTCACTCAGCACCCACTGGAAACTGCCCATGGAGTCCATTCCGACCCACAGCGATCCTACAAGGGCTTTGTGGGCCCTGAGACTTTAACTCTTAAAAACCAAGACCATGGTTTCCACATGTTAACATTTTAATAATTTTTGATCAGTTACAGCTGATACAATCTGACAAGCATGCTGACTGACGTATTTCCACTAATGAAACCACAGGGGACCTTTTTTTTTTGAAGTGCCACCAAAAATAAATATGCAATGAGCTGTTATGATGTCAAACGTTTTCCTTCTTTCCAAATGAAAGTTCTTAGTTAAGAGCAAGGTTCTTGGAATGAAAAAAATGATGGAGCATCGAAAACAAGGAGCTTACGAAGCAATAATGTGTGTAGTCAGGGACATGGATGTAACAGCAAAGTCGAGCCCCTGAGAATAATAAAGCCTTCATGAAAATCAACTTTTAGGAGAGTACAAGGAGCCTTTTCCTTCCACTGCATTGAGCCATTTCATCAATACTGGTGGGGAGATGGGCCGACTGTAGTGACACCGCGGCAGCCATCTGGCTACCTATCTCACTGCCTTCACTGCACTGAGGATGGATGTGCCTTAGTCCTCCCACTCCTTCTGTCAGGTGAATGGGCTCGTCGGGACTGATGGGACTCTGCAGATACATGGTTCCTGCACAGCTCCTCCCCAGCCCCCACCCCCGGCCCCCCCAGTCGATGACCTTTCCAATCTTCAAGACGATCTCAGCCAGCCTGTCCTTCATGTATAGCACAGGTAAGGCTTCGAGCACAGCATAGGTTAAGGCTCTGAGAAGCACAATCCCCCACTCCACTTCCCACACAACTGCGCACTTCCAAAGGGCATTGTTGGCAAAGCATGTCTTACATTTATTCTAATCCTTTAATGAACAGGGATACAGAACCAATCTGGTCACTCTCCCTTTGGCAATTTTTTTGCATTATGGTCCCAACCACCTTCTCCACAAGCCATGTGGCGTGGATGGGTAAATGAATGGCTGATATTATGTGGCTCTGACTACGTAGTAAGCCTGGGGTGCCCACTTATCTCTGAGGTCCTGGAGTGCAAAACTGCAGGGTCCAGGGGAAGGTCAGTCTTCACACACAAGAGTAGAAAGCCTATCTCATCTTTTCTCTTTTAACAGGAGACAGCAGGCCAATGCAGAACCACCATGCGTAAAGATAAAACAAAACCTCACTGTCACTGAGCCGATTCCAACTCTGGGCGAGCTTGGTGAGGACAGAGTAGAAATGCTCTTGGTGCTTGGGAAGCTGTAAAATCTTTATGAAAGTAGAAAGGCTCGTGTTTTATTTTTACTATGGAGCAATTAGGAGATTAGATTCCAACTGCTGATCTTGTGGAATCAATAATGGCAACAGCAAACGACATTAATGAGTACATAAGCCACCAATAGAAGCACTGCTAACATTCTGGTGTGTTTCCATTCAGATCTTCTCATCACGACACAACTATCGACTAACATCTTAACCACACCGCCCCCAACAACCTACAACTTTTACTCAGAAATACATGACCCAAAACAATAGAAATTTATTTTTTAGTGACAACAATTCCAATGTACAGAGACTATACATTATTCATAGTACCAAAATTTAACTATTTTCAATTGTTTTCTACTGTAAGCATAGCAAACCTCAAACACCAATAATTTTTTAAATACATTTCTACATTTTTTGGCCTGTTTTTCTTCACAAATAACTAGCTAGATGTAGACCCATTCAAAGAAATGTTCTCATAGGTGGATGGGTTTTATATTTATTACCTATTTTTATACTCAGATTATATTCTAGGTGCTGTGTTCTCTCTTTTTGATTGTGCGAAGTCCCTAGAGCAGTGAGCGGTTCTCAACCTTCCTAAGGCCGTGACCCTTTCACACAGCTCCTCAGGCTGTGGTGACCCCCACCATCACATTATTTTCGTTACTTCCTAACTATGATTTTGGTAGTGTTATGAATTGTCATGTAAATATCTAATATGTGGGATTATTTTCATTGTATGTTCATTGCAAATTGAACATAATTAAAGCACAGTGATCAATCACAAAAACAATATGTAATCATATATTGTCAGATATTTATTTCTAACTACAAATAAATGAAATGTCATCTCGAAGCATGTTGTAACATGGGTAACAGTCTTCACGCCAGATACTTGTAGGTGGGTGTATCTGCATGTGGGCAGACCCGCCTGGCGATGGATAGAGGAGCAGTGTCTCAGTTCCTAACACCACTGGAAACATGTGTTTTCTGATGGTCTTAGGTGACCCCTGTGAAAGGGTCGTTTGACACGCTCCCCCTCCCCCCCAGCAAGGTTCAGAACTGCTGCGGTATAGAAAGGATACTGACCCTTTGTAAAAAATATTAATTTTGGGGGACTGTTTTAATTTTAGTCTAATTTTGTTGTACGTTTGATAAAATAATTTCCTTTATTTTCTGTCGTAATACAAATCTTTCATTTATATGCCTGGCACAATCTTTTTAACCAGAGCTAACAATATATTTAAAATACAACCGTATTTTCCCTCAAACTACATGCTTTCATATGTGACATTAAGAACATGCTATAGTGTACAGCAGTGACTAATTTATTCCTCCTACCTCAAAAAACAACCTCTCCCCAGCATATTTAAAAATTACACAATTTTCATTTCCCCATTGATTTGAAACATCACACTTATCTAAGAGAGTCTTACTTGAACTAGCTCTATTCTGGGGTGTGGTTTTTGCCCACTTACTCGCCTAATGTGGCATAAATATGTCACACTTTTTAGTAAAATGGTTCAGGGTAATTCCAGTTATTTTCTCTTCCCCCCGTACTTTGGTTGTTCTAGCATCCTTTTCCTTTTCAAGGAAGAGAATCACCTGCCACTATCAGGAATAACTATTAGGATTTTTTTATTGGGGTGCATTTAATTAATGAGTAATCTGAGAATAATCATTCGGTCTTCATTTATATCCATCTTCCCCCAAGAGTCACTTTTCAAAATAGGCTTCATCTTTAGTTTTCTCAAATGGGTTTACTACTCTGAGTAGGACATATTCCTCCTTTCATAAAGGACTAAGTCAACCAGTATTGCTACCAAAAAAATCGAGAAGACGCTGTTGTTTCTTGAAGGATTCTCCATCTGAAGAATTCTGCACTCATGGATTTATATCACATCAAAACATCACGTTTGGGTCCTTGAAGGACTCAATCTTCCTCTGAAATGTTCTTGGGGGACAAAAAGTCTGAAAAGCAAGGGAAGGTGCATGGCATAACAAAGTCCTCGCCTACAATCCTGCTTTCATAGAAGAATGAACAAGTGCACTGTCCAGGTGGAAATGTTCCTCAGCCCAAACTCGATGCCCTTATTCTTACTATGAAGTTTTCAATTTTGTTAAAAAAAAACAACAAGAAAAAACAAACACTTTCTCACACCAAGCTTGTGATTTATTGTTCAAGATCTTTAAAGACCTATTAAGATTATTTGCCGTAACCTTCTGAGCTGACCTCTCTGTCTTGAATTTAACTGGCCCGACAGACCCTCAGAGAAGGCACTGTTCAATTATATATATATGCATTTATAGCAGCACCCTGAAGAGACAAAGTCAGGTGTATTACTGAAAAGAATGTGTCTGTAGGGATCCAATGACCACAGAGACATGTTGACACGTTTTGTTTGGAATAAGGCTCTGTGCGCATGAACTAGAGCCTTATCAGCAAGACTTCCCCACTTACCTTGTAAGAAATCGGTCTTGCCTTAATACTACAAATTATAATTACTAACTTCATACTAGAAATTCATCTTATTGCTCTTAGAAAAGTAAGTTATTACTACGAGTGTTTTCCATTCTTTTCTTACCTTTTCATGCCCATTCTTTTAATTTACAAATGATTTAATCAACTTTGAAAATCAAGATTATTACAAAGAAAACAATATGACAACCAAGACATAAGCCTATATACCACACACATTTAAAAGTATAATTTTTCATAGGAAACACAGGATCTCAAAAAAAAAAAAAGAAAAAAAAAGAAATACAGGATCTCTCTTCCTTTGAAACTTTAAAAATACTTCTCAGTAATAATCTGATCTACCTGTTCCACAAAGGATATCAAGCAGATTCTTTCATCCGTGTAGTTGTAGGTGCTTTAAGTTTGTATACATACATTCTATCCAGTCATTTCAAACTGTATTCAACTCTCATCACTGGAAGTTGTCCAGATGACAATTTACACTCTCCTAGGTATCTTACCAGATCATTTATAAATAACAAAGGTTATTCTTCCGACCTCCTCTCCCCACCTTAAATATTTAGTAACTTTAGTTTCTACACAAGTAGCGTTTTGGAAAGTTTCAGATTTTAATGTATTCTAATATGTGACTACTATCTGTTAATGTTTCAGGCACATTTGGCAAGAGAATTTCCTGTAGAACAACACAGTAGTAGTAATTTTTATTGTGGGTCTGATAGCATGTTGAACGCATTGATTATTTGATACACATTTTCAGTTTCATAAGTACTATGTTATGAACTAAAAGGCTGGCAGTTTGAACTCATGCCAGTGGTTCCAGTGGAGCCCTGGTGGCATCACGGGCCACGCACTGAGCTGGCTAACGACAAGGTGAGCGGTCTGGACTCACCAGCCGCTCCAAGAGAAAAAGAGGCGACTGTCACTTCTGTACAGATTTACAGTCTTGGAAACCCACGGGGGCAGCTCTACTCTTGTCCTGTAGGCCTACTAAGGACTAGAGTAAAGTCTTGTATTCATGTGCTTTACCTAAGATGAGAGGGAAGTACTGAGATCTGATTAACACACAGAAATCCTCTTGCCAATTTTAAATATACGTTATCATTTACCTTCTGTACTGGGATTACATTATTGTGCAGTTACAATGTGATAGTTTGAGATATAATCCAATACAGAGATAAAAGAATGTCAATAATTAAAAAAAATGGTAGTAGCCCACATCAAAGGACAAAAAAAAAACTTACCCAAAATTTAATATAAAGAAATAGGACTACATAAAATAAATAAAAAGAAAAAATAAACATGACTAATATACATGTACTTAATTATGTATAAACCAGAAAGTAATTTAAATACAAGAAGTATTTACTCGACAAACCAATGAATAGAAACAATGAGGTGGGATTTACGAGACTCAAACACCATGCTGTGGTCTTACATGAGCTTTAGTTTCTAATTTATTTTGGCAGTTTGTTTCAGTTGCAAAAACGGCTCTATTAAAAAGATTTATCAAAATAAGTTGGCATCAGAAGTTAATGCACTGGTGCAATCAATCACAATCGAATGAAAACGTCTGCTATATTCGCCATCAGAGGAATGGACCAAATGAGTTTTCAAGGCCATGAAGACTTTAAATTGGATTACAGCTACATCTTCTAAAAAAAACTTTACAGTACTGTGTAAAGCCCTTTTGCGCAAACAAAAACAAAAAACCATTTGGTAATAAAATTCTTTACTGCATTCGTTCATGGCCCCTTCAACCAAGCCCTCACCACCTCAATCACCTAGAACTGTAGGGTTCTCCTGTGGGTATTAAGGGTTCCACCACTTTGTTGCCTTTTTCTCTTATAAATATGGACATAGATTTCCTAACTTACTACTTTAAATGTATCTAACCTGTTCATAACCATTTCTGCTGTTATCTGTACACTGTCTAGTTCCTTCTTTGTCGTCCTGGGAAAACTGATCCCTGACTGGAGATCTCCTCCTCTGTAAAGACAGATGTAAAGTAACTATTTAGAGAACAATACGATTTATTTTGGGTATCAGACTTTTAAGCACTCATATGGAAAAGTTTCATGTCTTGAAATGATCACTGGTCACGAGCCAGAACGGTCTTACACGCGTACCTGCGCTGTCTCTGCAGATGCCTGCAGAGCTACTGTCCTCGTTCCTTTGGTACAGCTGCTGGGTCCTCGTCTCTCGGGGCACAGATGTAGTCTGAGTCATTCCTTCTTCCAGCGCTTGCTTCATCCAGCGCTACACGGGAAAAGAAACCAGGAACTATCAATGATGATGGAAAGTATTGAATATGCCAATTTTAAATGCATTAACCATTAACACATCAAGAGGTGAGAGCTGCAACCCAACACTCATTCAGTTCCACAATCAAATGTTTTATGCCTGTGTTTCAGCATACTAGAATCCTGCCCTATCAACTCCTAATACTGGGAAAAATCCAGAAAATTGGGATCACCAAAAGGTCAAAACCAATAAAATGTGGTGACTGTTCAACGTTCCATGTAACTTAAGATGGGAAAGAGATGAGGAAGACGGATTCTGATCATGTAGGTGATGCAATTGGGACAGAAGACAAATGCCTGGAAGGAAGATAAAGGCCTTTCAAGAACTGTCTGCCTGAGCTAGGGATTCCTGAATGGACAACAGAAAAGATTCGGATGAGAACCACTAGCTCTTCACCATAGGACCCAAAGGTTGCTACAAAGTCTAGCTGCAAATGAAATAGTCTGTGGAACCGTTTCCCTCATTACACAACCGACCGAGTTAAAACATGCGCGAAGAATGCAGGCCACCAAAAAGACCTTCTGCCGAATCAAAAGGGCAAAGCAAAAAAGACGTGCTCCAACTGATTACATATTTCTGTAGTGAATATCGAAACCTACGTCAACAAGAAATAAACTTAGATCAGAGAGCAAGACTTCAAAGATCATAATAAAATTACTCATCCTGTGGAAGAGAGAAAATGTCTTACCTGTAATTGTGTTCTCTTAAGATACACAGTTGTAGGTTCTCACCACTCTGTGGTTCTCCTGCCCTGACATAAGACAGATCGAATTTTGATAAACATCAATTTCTGAGTCAGACCCTCCCCCAAATAGGAAGAGCAAAGGGTAATTATAATTTACATATTTAGGAATACGTATTACAGGTAAGCAAGTCTTCTCCTCACCAAAGAGCACATGTATCAGATTTCCCCTTAGAAACCTTATGAATGAACTAATCGAGGTGAAGGAACAACTCAGAAGGGCAGGTGAGAATGGTCGGGCAGCTCGAAGAATATGGCCACTATCACTAAACTGCACATTACTGTTGAATCTGCGCATGCTTTATGATGCCTATTTCTCAACAAGTACAACTTACAGTAAAGAATAATAAACAAGGACAAATTGGCCAGAAACATTTTACACCATGTAAATGACAGTGATCTGTCCAATAAAAGGGGTGGGGGAGGGGAAACTTGGGCCACCAGAGTGAATGAATCTATGAGAGATAGCCAGCATCATCCGAATGACTCCGATGTTTTAGGATATGACCAAGTCTCTGAAAAGTTAAAACAAGAACTCTCTTATGTACTGAATATTGATGTGAATATGAATTATTAGAATCACAGAGCCTCACAACCTCGAAGATCACCTTTACAACGCACTCATTTTATAGATGGGATAAAATAGACCCAGGAAGAATGAAAACCCTTTGGAGACACCTTTAGTACAAGTTTTTCTTTCCAAAGCAGATGGCAGGACTCCCTTGGGATCACTGCACTGTGCTCTGAGAGAAGTGAGTTTCTTTTATTTCCAGTGTTAAGTTGATGTACCCATAAAATAATTTATATTCTGGATCTGATGACTACAAAAGGGAGCACAAAACTAGGAGAGAGGCATTCTAAGGAATAAGGTGCTTCTATGGTTAGCTGGTGTAAAGCCTAACACAGCACACAGAGTGTTAAACCCACTCACCATAGCCCTGCAATGTTTCCACAATATTCCAGGACTCATAAAAAGAAACAAACCCATGTACCCACCCTTGTGTGTATTTAGCATGTTCCAATCACACCTATGAACTTTAGGCCCCATCCCCTAATCTCTTCTATGTTGTCCCCGTTTCCTGCCTACTGTTGTTAAAGTCATAAAAACATTTCTCGCCCCTGTGAAACTGTATCAAGCTCAAGAGTTTTAGGAGGCTCAGAGGGTGAGAGAAGTATGTTTAAAGGTTTCATTGTTATGAGGATTAAAAAAAGCAAGCAAGCATGTTTTATTTTAAAATCCAAAGGACCTGGATTGAAACCTGGCTGTTCCTTTGTAGCTGTCTCAATCTAACAAGTTACCTAACCTTATCAATACCCATGATCACTTCAGAGGGGTCATGAAAGTTAAATGAGGCACCATCTATAAAGAAAACGTGTAGCACAATACTAGTCACATAGTAAATGTTCAACGAGGACTTAAAGGAATTTCAATGACATGAAGGGAGATACACATATGAATAGCTCACCAGTGTATACAATGGGACACAATGCATTGCTCCTGCATCAGGCAGATTGGTTTCCTAAATAATCTAGTAGATCAAATGTCCCACACACTTACTAATGTCTACAAGGTGAATTTAGGACAAGGTGGGACATAACTGAGACTTCTTGGCTATGCAATCACACTTTCTGCGAACACTGTGAAGTCTCTTGTAAATCAAATTTCTGTCAAGTTATTTTTTGATTCTGCTTATATATTACCATGGGGTACAAATCCAGAGACAACCTTAATTTTCCGTGTATGGTTTACACTTATGAGGTCTTTTACATCCTCAAATCAGGTAAGAATCAGTGGGCTTATTGGGAATGCTGTAACTGCTCTAACTAATCCCAAGAAGGTGCTTTTCCCATCTAGCTACATAATTTATATTGAGGGGCTTTCAGGATTTTGGGAAAACAATTTGTTCAATCAAGAGAATTCTTAGGTCCAACTCCATACATGCATACCTTTGAATCAGTTAAAAAAACAAACATACAAAAATACCCAAACAAAACAAAACAACCCCCCCCCCCCCATCTCCCATATTCCTAGCCAATATAAAGCTGTTTAATATCCCTGGCTTAATTTCCAGTTAAAAGACCAAATTTCATTAATTTTGCCCCTCATTACAAGCTAATCTTAATGTTTACAGCAAATATTAAAGCAGTGATTTAAACTTAAATCAGGTCCAAATGTTTTAAAAAAAATTAATGATCTTCCTACACAAGGTACGTTGTTTATGTAACTTGAACTCTCCCTTGAAAGTGTCATTACACATTTACTGATCTAACAAGTTTAGAGCTAAATGGGATTGATATCTGCTGCCAGTGGACATACAAAGATAAGCTGTAGATATATACAAGTTCACAGCCAGGTAAGAAGAGCTGTAAGAAAGGGATTCTCCATCATATTCAACTGGTATAAATGCACATTTTTGGGTTTTCCAGGTCAATACTACTTGGTAAAGTTGGGAACAAAAATATTGTGCTGCCGTTATCAGAACTATCTATGAAAGCATTTTATTATTATTTTTTTGTTTTTTGAAAGCATTTTAAGAGGCTAGTCTGTTTTATTTATTTATCACCAGACTTCACTATTCTGTATGAAATAACTGTTTACCGTTCTTACAAGGCCCAAATAATTAAGACCTAAAAAATCGAGTTCTCCAATCTAGCCAAAGACAAAAGGAAAAGGCTTATTTCATATACACATCTATTAGACCACCTTTCAGCTTGCTCCTCCCTCCTTTACACTCAAGATTGTATCCCATCCTAATTTTTCCATATCAGCTGCACAATAGTGAAAATATTACTACTGTTAATTCTTAAGAGACAGAACAATGCTAAAACTAGTTCTGAGTTTTCCATGCCATACCAGAGTTAATACAGCTCGCTATTACTAATGAAGGTTAATCATAGTGCTTATTGTAAGTCAGACTACCTTTTCTTCCTCCTAAGATCCCAGAGAGCTTGTCAATAAATTTTAAAAAAAGAAAAAAAAGATCCCAGTTAGCCTAACTAACTTGATAGAACAAAGCATGCTCAAAAACCTAACCCCGAAGCAAATTTCCAATAGAAAATAGCCTGTGAGAAACTTTATAGTATTACTACCCATCTGAAGAAAATGTGTCACTGTTCCCATTTCCATCACTTATCTATACACACCCTTGGGGAGGATCCCCCAAACCAACCAAGGTAAGCGAATCAGATACTTAGCTAAGATGTGCTGTTAGTTCGGAAGACTCTTCAATGTGTGCTGCTCGGGCAGCAACAGTGCCTTTCCCTTTTGCACAGATCCACGTTTCCCTCCTCCCTCCTTGGCCCACCCCATTCTGGCTCGTTTTCAACCCCTTCCCACCACAGAGAAAGTTCTTTCTTTCTGCGGGTAGAGAGAACAGCTTGTTTGGACGAGCCAGGGAGGACCTGCCTGGAGTTGGAGACTTCATCACCTCAAATAATCTACAAGCAGCACCCTCATGTACGTGATGCCAGTGGAGGAGGGCAATGGCAGACACTGAGGAAGGCAGCCTCTGTCCAGATCTGAGGATAAGAGAAGAGGGTGTTCCAGGGGACAGAACTTTCCTCAGGGGAGACCCAATGAAAAGCTGTCCTAAGCTTCTAGAAACAAGGGAATGACATTACACATTCCTGAGAGCCCCCTTTGGAAAATATGCACAGCTTCTGGAACTAACAAAGAGCATTCGGTAAACCACCGCCAAACCCTACTGCAACTAAATCCAATTACAATTAGATTTTCCCTCAAATCTACTTCAAGTAATACTGATTAATTCAAAACACAATCCAGTCATTTTAAATGCATGCAAAACTGCTTGAGAACCTGGGGCCCAATCTCATGGAATAGTTGCAAATGGACATTTAAACCAATAGCACAAGAGGACACACAGCTACCCTACCTAGTCCCCAACTTGTGCACACTCACTCAATAACCTCAAGGGCACTCCGAAAACACAACTATGAATACTCACAAAAGTGAGCACCTAGAATGACAGCACCTGACGCCACTGACTTCTAGACACTGGTCAAACAACTGCCTTCCTTCTGGAGAACTCACACGGATAGGCAGGGGCTATCTAGAGATTGTATTAGACAGGTCAGGATTATGGGCATCCTGAGTGAAACAAACACAAACACAAACAGACACATACCTTCTTACAGGAGCTGAATGTGCCATCAGGCAGAAGGGGCCGTCGGCGCCTCTCAGGATTAAAGGGTGAACCAAAGCGAATGTAGTGTTTGGGAGTGGTGCAAATTAACGGGGAATGGATCAGACCAGGTAACATATTCAAAGTTGTTGCCAGTACAGTTGGGTCCGTGGTAATACGTAAAGGGCACTCAACAGGGCATTCTTGCTTCTCTGCTTTGTCATTCAGCCATTCTGTAACTAGATACTACAGTAAAAAAAGGTATCGTTAGTCGATGATACAGATGTAGAAGCCAGAGGGAGCAACAGAGGTCACAGAGGCAAACTTGACCAGAACAAAGGTATCTCCCCTCTTCACTCCATCCCCATTCAGAGAGAAATACTTTAGCTATCAGTGATACTGTCTGCTTTAAAAGTAACAGAAAAAGTGGGGAGGGTGGTTTTAGCCCTCTGCACCACAGCCTCTGGTCTAGAATTTTCTAATACTAAGGCACCTCCATCTTACAAAGGGGGTCATAGGTCCTAACATTTTCTCAGGACACATCCCATGCCAGACCAGCCTTATGAAAACCTGACTTACCTTTTTGGTTTTAGGGTACTTCGATGCTGCACGGTTGACATGGGATCCAGGAACTGATACCACTACTGGGTCAGACCCTAGTAATTGTCGATTCTCTCCGAAATTGTCTACATTTCCAACTTCAGCAGGAGTTACCAAGCTACTATTTCCTCCGTCTTCCAAGGCGTTTTGTGACAGCTCCGCCTGCTGTGCAATGGCCTGCTTCTGGCGCTTCAGTCTTTGGGCTGAACTGGTCCTGTATCGAGAAATGCGACTCTTCGGTCGGGGCCTAGAAGGCTTTGCTGGAGGTGGTTTAGGGACTGGCTTTTCTGCAGCAACATCCTGTAACAATCGTAGGAGAATCAAGAGCTTACCAGAAATTTCTTACTAGCCAACAATCTATCCAACTGATTATTCACCATAAGCACCCTAAAGTATCTGTAGGTGAAAAGAGTGGGGATTTGGAAACGCTTATTTAAAATGTATTCCTTAAAAATAGAAACTCATACAATGAACTAGATACAAGGCTTAGGAAGATGCCTGGGTTAGGTATATCTGTTTCTAATACACATTCATAAAACTGGCCACAGTCGGCTGTAGGCAGCTACTAACTTTAGGGCTCCTAGCAAGGAAGAGATGAAACTGGCCACAGCCGGCTGTAGGCAGCTACTAACTTTAGGGCTCCTAGCAAGGAAGAGAACTCAGGAAAGGAGCTGATTTGTTCTCCCTCCCCAGAGTCTGAGGAAGGCGTGGATTCATGGCTGTGTGAAGTAGAGATGATCTCAACATATTTGGTGAACCCCATGAAAGGCTGGGCAGTTAACTGCTACACAGAAGGTCCAATGGAGAAAGCAAACGGTTTCTAAGCCCTCACCAATAGTTTATTCATAAGAAACAGTATAAAGTTAGTTCCATTCTAGTCTAAAAGTTTCTAGGCAATTAAATTTAACAGTTACTCATCTGAGTCTTTCAAATCATTGGAAGAAAATGGCTTTAATGTACATGATTTTACTTACTGTGTTAAGAGACAGGGCTCAAAATACCCACCTTAACTGTTCTCGAAAGTAGGAAATTAACATTAGCCAGGAAAAAAAAAAAAAAAAAGAAGGATGTCTAAGCCCTTTCATCACTTACGCCTGCTTGGGAAGACCTCCGAGTGTTCACACCAACACTCTGTGGGGTGCTTGTGATGGTAACATTTGAAACAGGGTTGCTAACTTCAGGTTCAGGGGTTTCCACTTTTGTCTCCTCTGTCACAGGAGTCTCTGTGGTGGTGGTAGTAATCTCTGTGTCACAGTTGCTTTGCTCCAAAGGCTGATCCCGCCGTTTCTTCCTTTTCTCTAGGTTTTCAAAAGCATGCATGATGGCTTCAACCTTCCTATCTTCCCGTGTCTAGAAAGAAATAGTATGAGCTATGGACCTCCTCAAGGAGCTTTGGTGAAGCAGTTATGGATTCAGATACTAACCAAAAAGGTCTGTGGTTCAAACCCATTCAGTGGCTCCACAGGGCAAGACTAGAGGCAGACTTTTCTGACTCAACAGCACCAGCCCAGAAACAGAAAGACTAACGTGGATACAAGGAAGCCTCAACTAGGAGAGATGAGGACCACTTTTTAAGTATAAGCAATGAAAACATATGGATGACACTTATGTCCTAGAAAACTTATGAATAAAAGCATTTCATTTAGACAATAAAGGGCAATAAGGTTAAAACTCATCTTTTAGAAATAAGTCAGGTATTTGAAAACATTTAAAATAAAAGTAGCCATCAAAACAAAATTTTCCACTACATTTTCAAAGTTAAAAAAAATAGCCAAGTACATTTTCCTTGAACTTCATCCTAAAATGTTTATTCAAGGACAGAAATAAACATGATTGGTTTCAGCATAAAAGAATTTTTAAATATGTAAAAATTGACACAAACCATTCAAAGCAAATTAAATAAAATACTGTTCAATAGTCTTTTTGGAAATCAGATTGTTATGTATGTAGGATTCTTACGGGATTTCTCATGAAGATTATCTTTAGATAATAATCAGTAGACAACTACTGTCTGTATGTATGGAAAAACAAGACAATATAATGAATTCGACATCCTAAAAAAGCCACAGGTGGACAGCATTTCATTACGGAAATGAGAGGACACATCTCTGGAGACTAGAAGGGGCTTCACCTGCCGTCGCCCTCATTACCACGTAGTTGATTTCAACAGCAGAGCAAAACGGCCACACAGGCTTATCTGCGCTGTGCATCTTTACAGAACACACTGCTCCCTCCCGATCTTTTCCCTGCACAGCAGCGGGTGGGTTTCAAACCACTGGCCCCTTGGTCAGCAACAGAGTGGGTAACTAGTGCGCCATGAGGGCAGGGATTAACAGTAGCACCAGAAGATGAGGAGGTACCTACCCTCCTATGAGCTGAATTCTCCTGATCATCAAGGACCTCTTCTTTCTCTTCTTCTGGTTGTTCTTCTAGATTGTCTATTTCCTTAAAAGCAGAGATAATATTTAGCTGCATTCTTAAACTCTAATGAAAAAACAATTTGCATTAAAAAATAACCTGGGTAGTAAAATGCTTTAGAAACAATTTCCAGTGCTTCAAACAAAAACAAGTAATGCCCATTCTCTGGGCTGAAACCTGGGAAACCAAGAGAATGAACAACATGAAACAGGCTGCCCACGCGTGACGGATGTCTGTTC
>NW_022103928.1:60425624-60455846 GCF_000313985.2 Echinops telfairi | reverse complement strand
ATGCAATCTGCAGAGAGTCATTGACCAGCGCTGATTACCTCAGGGTCACTGGACACATTTCCTTTTTCTGGAACTTCTGGTTGCTGGTCACTATTTTCCTCTGGAGTCTCATTCTGTTGCTCCATTTCCAGCTCTTTCCGTCGTGCCTTTCTACGCCTGGTCTCTGCTCCAACAGTGGGTAGGCTTGGAGGAGGTGGGATTGGCGGCTCTGCAGCATTGGGATTCCTCTTCTGTATCGGGCAATTCCGATTTCCCTTGTGACATGCACAGTCCACTTTATAATTACTGTTCCAAACAAACAACCAAGAGTGCTGGTCTCAGTGCTTTTGAAAATCATTTATATTATCCATTCTTTTGAAATGTTAGCAATTCCCTCTAGTATTATTATCTGTGAATAAATTGAACTGAGCCATTATTCCTATAAATGCTTCAATATTCTAATGCTAACTCATGGCCAGTGGACAGCTAAGAAACTAATAAATTTAAGTCTTTAAACGACTTTTATGCTTTTTGGTAGGTATATTCCATCATTGATGGAATCTGAAGTGCCTTATTTATTTTGGGTTCACTTTCACCATTTCCATATTTTTACCAACCAACTCCCTAATTATGAATGCCTTTTGTTCTTTTATCGAAGCCCTAAATCACTTTACCACTTAGCCTCTTTAAGCCCTAAACAACCAAAGGATTTATTTTAAACAATCTACCACAAATTCATGTGACTTGTCATCTATCTGACAGTTATACTACTTGATCTGAATCGTTACATTCTTAGCATGTATGGCTCCTGTTGCAAGCTCTAGGATTATCATATATATACCCTTTCAGTTGCTAAAGAGAAATTAAGCCAAAATATCTTTGTTAAGCCACTTCTTAGCAGTTTCATAGAGTTTTTATTCCTCTAACAAATGTCCTCCTCCACTGTTTCTAGGCAGAAAAGGCAGTACTCGTGAAAGCAGTAAACAAAACTGAAAGAGCAAGGAGCAAAGCAGGCTTGGTAGAAATGAACAGCTTTATATTCAAGATCAAGCCAGTTCACGTTCAGAAAGGTTTCTGAGGTCTTACCAGTTACTGTACTCATAATCAAAAGCTATGGTGACTTCAGCATCCTTGGTGATGGCAGACACAGCGTAGATACACAGGTGAATCATTCCGTCTGCAATCATGTGCCGTACCTATGCGAACAAGTCTTAAGGTTGGTGATTAGCATAAAGACCAAGAGCATTACATAAAAGGTTGCAAAAAAAAAAAACACCAAAAAAACCCCCAACCAAATAAAAAAAACCAATTTCCTACACCACTATGTAGTCATTATTTAGAGCAATGTTTGAAAATTAGATAGTGTTCTTGAAATAAATGGGACTACCCTGGAATACCAAATTTAGTGGTAAATCAATGCTTTAAATCTTAAAAATGACTTCCAGCATCACCAGACGGAACCAAACTCATTGTGGTGGAGGTAATTCTGACAAATGGCACCTCCGAGGAACATGGTAGAACTGTCCTTGAGGGCTTCTCAGACTGTTACTCTTTGCGGGAACAGAAAGCCTCATCTTCCTCCTGAGCAGTGACTGGTGGTTTTGGATTGCTGACTCTGAGGTTAGCAGCCAACAGTGTTCCTCTAGTTCCACCAGGGAATTAAAAGTCCTTAACTTATAAGAGAAGCCCTGTGGGTTTTCTTGTTGCATTTCATGTGGCTACACTGACTGTGTTACTGATACATTCTGGCAAGACTTGTTTACAATCTCTATTATCACTTATCAAAAAAAGGACGAACCATGCGGAACTCGATGGCCTTTAGTTTTGGTCTAATCACATCTTCCACCACTTGGCAATTTCTTTAATAACATCTCAATGACATGACCAGTCTAGCTAGCTCTTTCTCCTAGCAAATGTTAACAAGTCATTTCATCAGTCCCTTTTCTAACGGTAACCCATTCACTCACTACCTATTGGTTTCCAACTCACAATGAAGGAGTACTTGGTAGCAATTAACAGACAGACTATTATCTGGGTGGAGTTTTCAGACACGTACTCAGTTGGCTCTTTCTTTAGTGGTTACATAAACGGAAGTTGCTACAAAAATCTTACCTCTGCATTTGGAGTGCATGATCTTCTGATGAATCGAGCATCGTTACCAAAAGTTCTAGCATCCACACACATCTCTACGCCATTGAATTTTGAGTAGAAGAGCACAAAGGGATATGGTCTAGGGATAGAATTAAAATTCCTTTAATTCCCAATACAAACAAAAAGGCCTATGCTACAAATATGAAGCATATGCGGACACAAGAAATAGCAGTCCTCCGCAATGCCTAAACTTGGAAAACATCACATGCTTGTCTGCTTTTGATTAAAGAACAAGCACACAGCAAAGAATGCTTGACTCAGAAGGGAGTCATCATCACTTTATACATTCAACACTTTGCACATTTATTTTCATTTCTCTACAAATAGCAGACAGGCACGAGCTTATGTTAAGTTTTAATCTTTGCACTAGGATGATTTTTACAGCAGTTAACGGTCAGCCAGATCCACATGTGGCACCCTTGCCTCAATGAATGATGTTCTTACTTTTTGAAGAAATGCCCGTTGACTTCAAATTGCTGTCGTAACATGACTTTTCCTCGATATTCTATTATAAGAGTGTCCAAAGCTAAATCTCTTGCAGCCCTCAGGATCTTTCGGTGCTTTTGAACACGAGTGACTCTTCCCAGCTGTAGCTGCATAAAACCAGTTCATTAACATTAAAAACAGCAAAGTGGGTAGGTAGATAGTTAAAATAGTCTCCTAATTGAGGCCAACAAAAACCAAGTTTTATCTGTTGATGTTATTTAGTTCAATGATCAGAAATTCTGAATTTTGTTTAACTTCATTAAAACTTAAAAAAAACCAAACTTTTAGTGGGGCCTCTTACATCTATCACAATCCATACATTCATCCAGTAGGTCAAGCATATTTGCACATATGCCGTCATCATCATTTTCAAAGTATTCTCTTCCCACCTGAGCCCCTGATATTAGCTCCTCATCCCCCCCCCCCCCACCTTTTTAAAGGGACATCTAGTGAATCTGATATCCCTACAGGAGGGGAGTAGGCCAGAGATATATATGATTGAGATTTTAGTGGTTTTAGATTCCAAATTAATTCCCACTAAAAAGGATTCTAAGTATTAAACAATGCTAAGGGGCAGAGGACTGGGGTGAGTCAGTGGTACAATTCTTGCTTTCTTTGTGAATTTGGGGTTTAACTCGGGGGGCAATGCACCTCCAGCACAGCGTGTAAAGTGAAGGCTCACATGCTGTTATAATGCTAAAAAGATTTCAGCAGCGCTTCCGTACTATAACAAACTAGGAAGAATGGCCTGGTGATCTACTTCTGAAAATCAGCCAATGAAATCCTATGGATCACAATGGTCCAATTCTGTTGTGTGTGGGATTGGCCAATAGGGTTGGCTCTTGGCACCTAACGGGACAACAGCAGTAACCACAAATGATAAAAAAGAAAAGTAAGTTTATGTATTATGTATCTATTAACTCCTCTTTAGGCTACACAAACATTTCCTGTGGTAATTTATATATTTTATTAATGCAGCTAAAAAAGAAAAGCCGAGTTTCTCTATTATAGTTAATAGATAGCCTCTTTTGAATAAGATGATCAGTAACAGGCTCATTTGTTTTTTTTTAAAGGAATTACATGGAGGAGCCCTACAAGCAACTACAAGGTTAGTGGTTTGAACCCACCAGTCACTCCACAGGAGAAAAATGAGGCTGTCTGCTCCTATGAAGAGTTAAGAGGCTTGGGAACCCAAAAGGGGCCGTTCTCCTCTGTCCTGTAGGGTCACTGTGAGTTGGAATTGACTTGGTGGCAATGAGGTGTTCTGCATTTGAAGGATTTACACATTTGGAAGGGACAGTCATTTCAAGTCCAACTTCTTGCTTCTTAATGTCTTCACCATAGGAAAGCAGAAACAGCAACTAACCATTTAACCCTTACCTGCATTTGGGAGCCGATAACTGTATGGTTACAGGCCAATTCTGTCTTATTAATAGTGTCTACAATGGCAGGCTTGCCCACAAATTCCTTGCTAGAATGTAGATGTTGTTCCAGGGCGTTTTGTACATCTGCACTGTACTGATTAGAAAATGCTTCTTCATATTGATCAGTCCACAGTCTTATCCGATTTTCCCAGCCCTCAGTTGTATTCTCATCTAAATTCTGTGCTTCAGAGGGAGAATTCTGTGGAGAACAAAAGTCAAGTAGGTTAGGAGGGTCCATGCATGAAAAGAGGGAGAAAACACTTTGGCTCAATTTCCAGAGTAAAAACTGCTCACACTAGGCAGTTGGTGTTCTGGTTTTGATCATTGTTTTTGTTACTAAAGTGCTGTGAAACCTTGGACAATGAGTTAGAAGTACATTTTTCCACTTATAAAGTGAGAAATAATCCTGGATAATAGTTCCATTCCACCAGTGATTTTATGACCACTTTTAAGTGATTAAAAATTATATTGCTCTTAGCAGAAGACTTGTCAGTAAGCCTCTAAGAAATCTTTAGGAAGAAAGCAGTAAAGACCTCAAAATATACTGTTTAATTTATAGGACTTATTGAACAGCTGCTAGTGTCAGTCCGTTCTTGTGGGCCTGCATCTCACTTTTACGAACAGCGAATGGGAGGAGGATGGGGACTCACCGGCTGCTGTGAGTCGGCATCGGCTTGACGACAGTGACTAAGTTTATACACTAAATACATGCTCTTTCTAAAGACGGATACATCACCCCAAATCTCATCATCCACACAAAAAGTTAACATTCTTAATCTACCTTTCCAGCAAGGTTTTTGATGTTTAAAAGCCAGACCCTACATAATCTGTCCAGGCGCAGCATGTGTGGGTGCAGCAGGGTAGAGTGGAGAGAATGGCTGCCGAGAGGCCCTTTGCTACCCCACGGCCTTTTCCTCCCTTTCACTTGATCTCAGCACCACCACCCCAAACCAACAGTCGTTCTCCTCCATGGCACTGAACACACCAGGTGCCATCAGAAAGCAAATTAAAGGGACAGTGATGACATCATGCTAGTGATGAGCATAAGGAAAAGACACCATAGTAAGTACCAGAGCTACCTGGAAAACACACGTGCACACTGAACTTGCAAACAAAAAAATAACTCCCTGCCCCCCAGGCATAATAAAATTAAATATATTTCCCATGAATCATGCAGAACAAAGACTTTCCTTGGCCACTCTGGCATCACTACAGCCTGATTATTATAGGGGAAAAGAGGAGGTAGAGAGAGGGAGCGGTCAACACACTATTTTCTACATTCCTAAGTAGAGTCCAATAAACAAAGGTCAATGAAACACCTAAGGTCAACACACTGTGAGAAATGAGTATCACTTGCTAATGGTGTTAGTACCAGTTAAACAAAATAACAGTGCAAAACATGAGATTCAAGGGTGTGTGTGTATTTTTAAAAGATTGGCTATTAGAAGCCCTAAACAATATTCATAGCTTTACAGAATCAATAAACTTATGACTTGTTAAGTACTGTAATTTGGAAGACTCTCATTAAATCTACTTTGTCACCTCATTCATCAGGACATTGGCAGATAGATCCACCCCAGTGGTTTTAAAGCAGTGGTTCTCAGTCAGGGCCAGTTTC
Source organism: Echinops telfairi (assembly GCF_000313985.2). Classification (NCBI taxonomy): domain Eukaryota; kingdom Metazoa; phylum Chordata; class Mammalia; order Afrosoricida; family Tenrecidae; genus Echinops; species Echinops telfairi. The sequence continues at coordinate 60,450,188 of NW_022103928.1, read as the reverse complement.
GACCTCAGAGGAAATGTGCTACAATATCCAAAGACATTTCTGATTGTCACAATTTGGGGCTAAGAATATACATTATCAATTACTGACTACCATGACTAGAAATGTGAATCCACTTTAATGTACAGGGCAGCCTGCACAATAAAGAATTCGTTGACCAGAAAACAGTACCAGGTTTTCTAGACCAAATAGACATGACAGCAAAAAAATATTCACAGTAATTAAGTCCAATAAAAGTAGTTCCTATGACTAATGGTGCTTTCTTGCTGATACATGTATCTTTCTACCTGGTGATTGAAGCCCATCGAGCATGTGTACACAGGATAGGCGTAGGAAGCATCTTACGATCACACACCAAATCATGTAAGTCCTCCTCCGTCCTTCTGATGACTCACACTTTTGCAAAGTTCATCACTCAACTTAAAATTCTGAAATCACAAACATGTCTAAATTTTAACACATCTAAAGGGGATCTCTGTCAACCTCCTTGAATTGTATGAAAAATTTAGATAGTTTCTTAAGAGGTGTCATTTCATACCCTCCAAAGGGAGGCACCAGTGGAAATAAGTTAAAGGAGCTAGCTGGCAGGAGTGACAAAGGCTTAAAGCTGGGATTAAGGTTAGGCCTGCCCCTAAGTATAGTAAATGCTCTGTCTATGCAAATGAGACACAAATAAATGAGCAGTGAAAGCAAGTATGGCCCCTTACAGGACCTGAATCTAGCAAAGAAAAATGATCAATGTGCTCTAAGAGATTCTAAGTCATCAGGTTTGTTCCTGCAGGTATTTCGCAAGTGTATACAGGATGAGCTCAGCAAACTTCTTACATTAAATGCCACTTGCAGTTTTTGATAATTAGTTACACTGGCGGTATTATTTGTAGGATTAAATTATGCTTCATCCTAATGAAATGCTTTAAGGCCTTAAGTGATGACTTGTGAGGTATGTTGCCTCTGTCCAGACACCCACCCCCACATTTATCCATACGTCGTACATATAAAGGAAGATACCAGACAATATACATACTCGTGTATATACATACTCGTGTATAAGCTGTGTTTTGCAGCACATTTTTAATGACGTTTTTGTGGTAAAATTTGGTGCCTCGGCTGATATTTGGGTCAGCGGTTCTTAACCTTCCTAATGCCGCAACCTTTTAATACAGTTCATGTTGTGGTGACCCCCCCGCCCAACAAAATTATTTTTGTTCTACTTCATAACTGTAATGTCTGATATGCAGGATGTATTTTCATTGTTACAAATTGAACATAATTAAAGCACAGTGATTAATCACAAAAACAATATGTAATGATATATTGTGAAGCATTTCTAATGACAAATGAATGAGACTTTGTCTTGAAGCATGGTGTAGCATGGCTAATGGTCTTCACGCTGGGGTATCTGCATGAGGGCGGATGTTCCTGGAGACAGAGCGGTGTCTCGGTTCCTAAGACTGTCAGAAATACGTGTTTTTCCGATAGTCTTAGGGGACTCCTGTGAAAGGGTCGTTCGCCGCCCAAAGGGGTCACGACCCACAGGTTGAGAACCCGCTGATTTGGGCAAAAGGTGTTTTAACCATTCAGTACTTAAAAAGTCTTTTAAAACATTTCCCTATTCTTCAACCTCTCCAAAATATGACCTTTATGTCCCCTTTTTTGATAACCGAAGAGAAAACCATACTTCACAAGTCGTCTAAACCAAATAGACATGACAGCAAAAAGCATTCATAGTAACTAAGTGCAATAAAAGAAGTTCCTATCAATTACAGTTCTTTCTTGCTGATACATGTATCCTTCCACCTGGTGACTGAAGCCCATAGAGCAGGTATACACAGAAGAGCCTACTGCAACATCAGATAAACCTCCATCCTGGGTTCATGACAGAACCCGCTAAGCCTCATTTTGTTCAGCAAAGTATCTCCTATCACCCCCAAACGCGACTAATGATAAACCATTCAATGAAGGCTCGTACAGAAAAAGAAAACATTTCTCAAAGGTCAACAAAATCTACTTTGAAAAAAGGGTCTATGAAAACTGAATGGCAACAATTACAAAAACTAACAAAAGCCGAGTCCAAGAATCCCAGACCATCAATGTCAGGGAAGAAGCTGACCCAAATGCAAGATCACAGTGAAGTAAAACACAGCATCAGGGAATAGTACCCCTTACCTTCATCCGCAAGGACTTCCGGGATCCCTCTCGAAATGCCTATCCCAAAGAGGAAAACAAGTAGAACAAAACAAAACTTGGTACCAAGAATGACAGTCATACCTGAGACTCAATCTAAGGCAAGAAACAGTCTGTCTCTCTAGGTAGCAAATATAGTGGGATTCCCCAAACTACTGGCAAGCATAGGGGCAGCTCGAGGACAATGAGCTATGAGACTAATTCTAATATTTTCTATTATGGAGCTATGTAATTAACAGGGAAGAGCATGCATCATTTCAGCCCTACATACAACTCTAACACTAAAAGAAAAAGTACACATAACACTTTAAAAGTCTGGTCAAGGATTTATCTGTTTTTGAAACTTAAGAAGGAAATAGACCAATCCCCTCAGCAAGGGGTAGACAAGTCACCTAGGAGCAACAAAGTTGCTGTGATGGGGAAGAAAGAACACAAAACAGAAGAGGTTCCTCCTGGAGATTTTCAGGTTGAGAATCTAGGAACAGTGATCACAACACTGAGGAAGCTTATACCATTCAAGAGATGTGTCCTGATTTTTTTTGATTCAAGGAAAAAAAAAAACAAAAAAAAACCCCCAAACCAATCAACTCAATGACATGATGTGGGTATGTAACCAGGACAAGAATTTCATGCTGTGGTCTGGGGCTGAGGGACAGACACAGAAATTGGTAAGGGTAGTGGAAGCCTAAGCAGCAGCTCATATGGGTTTGTGCCATGTAGGGCTATCATTTTATACCTGAGATGGGGGTTATTATAGTAGCATTGTCTGTGTGGGGGGTGGTGGCATGGCCTGGCATGTACATATTAAAGATTAACCAATTTTTGCAACTAGAGCAAAAGTGGTCAAAAAACCTTTAGTGCACTGCTTCTCCAAAAGTTTAGCTAATTCAGATATATTTAAGATACGTTTAACCTCCACACCTTGATTCTCTTCGTCTTTGGTGCGGCACGACCCTTTTCTGGACTCTTTTTCCGTTTCTTGGGTTTGGTTCTTCGAACTCGATTAACAGTTAAGGTGATGCTTGTCGGTGTGTGCTGTGTTGCTGTGTACAACACAGTGGAAGGAGAAAGCTCCTCATCCCAGCTTTCCGTTGCACTGCTATCCCCACCTGGGGGGGGGGAAGGGGGAATAAAAGTTACTTCATAGCAATGTTAGAGTAAGAACCACAAAAATGCATTAAAAGCCATGTATTTGCTCTGACCTGCCCCAGTGACTAGGACCTTATTTCACCTGTCAGCTCTATCATCTGTAGAACATAAATATTCCTATCTTCATAAAAATAACCTTCCTTTCTTGTTATTAGCATTAAGCATAGAGGCCCTGTCCTTCCTGTGGTATACAAGGAGCCTTGGGGGTACAGTGGTGACACAGCTTAACCATGAGGTCATCAATTGCAACTCAACAGTCACACCACAACAGAAAGATGTGGTAGTCTGCTTCTGTATAGATTGACAGCATTGCAAATGCTGTAGGAAAATTCTATTCTGGCATACAGGGTTGCTAGGAGAAGTGGGTTTGGTTGGAGTCTTGGCTATGTCATACCTCTCTCTCCCTTTGTACACATAACCTTGAAGATGTCTGCACTCACAAGGAATACTCTGATTGCTAGAGGGTTCACTCAGATGCCCCTTCTGGACACACCGATTCATAAAAATTTCCCTATAGACTTCAATCTCTTTCCACCAAAAGAGCCAAGGACCACAGGGACTTACAAAAGGGAGTTGTAGATGCAAACATTTAAATCACAAGATAATGTCTGTCAAAATATGGGTTCAACCCACCTTCCACTCACCTGATATGTTGTCCTGCTTCCGCCGATGAAGTCTAATAACCTTCCCCCTGCTCATTCCCCTAAAGAGGGAAAATAAACTGAAAGTAGTCCTTCCAACAGCATGCCACACACCACAGCACACACGGGAGAAGTGGCTCTGCATGTCCTACCCCCTCCCTCCCACCTACCAAATGCTTCCAGGACATTAATGTTTATATCAAATTCAATAGCTTTAACATCAACCTCTCATTCCTTGTTGTCAGTAATTCTCACCTAGTGCAGAGAATTCGAGCCAAGGAGCACTAAGGAATCATCTACATTAACAAACACAAGAAAGAATACTTTGAGCTTTCCCCCACTAATAAGACACCCTAATCCCAGCAACCCAGGCTTGAATTTGGATGGAACATGATCTTACCTGCACTTGTCACAGTTGAGGAGGAAGCCATCCTGAGAAAGACCACAGGGACACCAGGTAGGAACAGTCTCTCCTTCAGAGTTCGGGCTGTCTCCACAGCGTTCCTCTACGGGTGACGGCAGGCCATTCAGGTCAGAACGAGGGATGATCGTCTGGACAGGGGGAGAAGCAGGAGGTGTCGGAGGAGGAGGGGCTCCGTAATTATGATCCTGAAAATAAGATTTTTTAAATCAACAGTGTCCAAACACTGGCCCCTCTCCCCTAAAGTATGGTACATATGGAAAGAAAGAAGAAAGTAGTACCCTTTGTTTTTTGGCTTCAACCAGGAAAGTGATAAAACAAAATGCCAAGGTCACTTGGGACATAAAAACAAGAACAATGATGCAGGGCTAGACGTCCGCTGGAGGCAGGGAAGTGCAAAAGGGGCAACTTCGTCATGCTGCATATAAACATTTCAAGAAAGTCATAATGCATAAGAATGGATTGCACTCCGGGAAGATCACTGCTCTGGAAAGAAATGAAATGCATACTCACAGCATAAGGCAGTCCTCGACACCCATGTCTCTGAGTGGTCCCATAATTATGAGTGGAATACACGCTCTTCTCATTAACTGCTGGACTAGCCTCCACAGATTCAGGGCTGCACAAAGGCGAAAAGCAATGCATGATAGCATAACACCTATTTTTTCCTTAAACTAATACTTCATTTCCCATTCTTATCCCCTCCTCTTTCCACAACCACCAGCCTCTAGACTCAAAGGAGAAACTCAGTGGAACAATCTGATAACTGTAAGTATGTCTATGAATAACAGTGGGAGTGTTATTCAATGTGAACTTGTGTGTGACATGAAGTCAGTACAGGCAGAGGTCTCAAGGCAGGCACCTGGCATACAAGGTGTCCCTAATGACAAACACAAACGTACCAGCTGAGCGGGGAGTTTCCCCTAGAGAAGCCACTCTGGGCTGGTTTAGACTCAGAACTATTCTTCTTAATTGGATCTCTTAATACTTCCATGAAACCTCACATGACATTTGCAGTGAGTGAGATGATGAAAGTGCCTTCTGTACTGCCCCAGGGACCAGGCCCTCTTCCATTCACTACCAAGACAGGAAACCCTGAAGAAAGTACAGGTAAAAACAATGGCATCTTATATTTATTATACCTCTTATCTTGATGAACCCCCAAATACCTTTCAAAAAATTGAGAATATTAATTTTTCCAAATGACATGCAAGCATATTAAGGACACAATTATTTAACAGCTGCATGGCAATGCCACCATACTTCAAAAGAACTGAAACTCAACTTGAGATTTATGCTGGTCCACTGGCAAATAACAGCAGTTATAGTTACTGCTTTGAATCACCCGCTACTTGCTAGGTGCAGTGTATCTATAAAATAATTTAGTCTCTGCAGCTACTAAATATGGCAAGCACCATTCATTATGGCGGGAAACCAAGGCTTTGAAGCTGACTCTCCCAAAGCCACACGCTGACAAGAGCCAGTGTTTGAAGTCCTATCTATCCGATTCCAAAGTCTGTGCTCTTGGTCCAACGAGAATGTAAAGGGCCTCATGAAACTTCACTTACCAGGCTTCATGAGAAGCTCTGTTTAGTAGCTTTCGTACCGAGGGGAAAATATATTGTTCAAATAAGCCACCAGTTTAAAAGGATTACAAACACCTTCCAATTTAGAAATTGACTATATATATATAATAGCCTTTACTACAAAATAAAGGCTGAGGTGGCAAAGGACAAATTAAAATTGAGAAAAACCTGTTTTAATTCTGATTACTGTCTTGTTATATCTTGAGTTTTAAAGGATAATTAAGGAATCCAACTATGTAAAACTTTGCAGACATAATATTTAAATTAACCAGAACAGATTGACATATTAGAAACTCCAAGGACTTGCATAACTTGACACCACCCCTACTCCCACCCCCACCCCCAAATCAAATATGCATAGTTTGCTTGGGGACATACAATATACACTACACCTGGTAAGAATAAAGTGTGCAGTTAAATGTGATGCAATGTTGGTTTCTGAGAAGTGAGGGATAAAAGAAAGTTCTAAGATAAGTATCCAACTCACCCAGTTATATGCTCCAAAACTGTGAGAAGGGATCTTATTAATAACAGCAAAGGTAATTTCTAGGTGAAGAAGAACTTTAGACACAGGAAAGTATTCTCTGTTAGTGAAGTGCATGCATTTTATTACTCAAGAGTGTTTGCAAGATGGCAACTGGGCAGGTGGTGGTGGGCAGGCCAGAGGCAGGGGTGAGACACATCAAGAATGCAGGTCAGTATTCTTGAGATAAAGATGATTTGAACATGGTTCACTGAGAGGCAAACAGTTCTGAATATTAGGAAACAAGTGGGGCTTCCAATATGAAACCAAAGGCAGACAAGCATTAATAAAATGAAGCATAATTTAGTTTGTAGGATGGACAGTTAAGAGGAAGTAATTTCATACACTGTAATTTACCACATATAAGCATTACAGAGATCTGTCCATAGTCCATATGGGAGTTTTGGTACCACTGAACACATGGGGTAAAACATGACAGCCATTATTAAAACGCTTTTATCTGGGATGGGGGCTGGACAGAAAATTGCATGAAATTAAAGGTGGCCATGGAGATGTAGCTGGTTGTATCTTACCCATCTCCACAACTGGGCAAATATGAACAAATGCACGTCACGTGCAAGTCTAGGGAATAAAAATAAATAAAATGTGTACTGTGGAGGTTAACAGGCCACCCCATTGCACAATTTTTTCTAGTCAAGAACAGCATTTAACATATATTGCCATGCGTGTCAAATGTTAAAACTTTTAGTGCTTTTAAAAAAAATGAATTTGGGAATTTCCGTACTGGCCATTGATCAAACATAGCAGCTAGACACTGACATGTAACTATAGAATGTACTACAATATTCCTTTACATACAAATTAGCTCTTTCCCCACCCCCTCACAAGACAGATTAGCTCTTAACCGTATTTTAAAATAGAGATTAAAAACTTGGGAGTGAAAAAAAAACAAAAAACCAAACTTGGGAGTGCTGTGATTACACACCTCTCCACTAGTCAACCATCGTATGCAAATGTAATTATAGCCTTTTTCTTCTATGTTTGAATTACTGCGATAGCTGGATAAAGAAACAGAACCATGCTTAGAACAGACACACTCATAAATTGTGTTCTACACACGGTATGCAGGCTGCTGGTATGATGCCACATCTTTGAAAGTGTCTGAGATTCTGTTATGTCAGAACTATGAATCCATAAAAATTCAGAAGAATTTTTGCTTCCATGTTAGATCTACAGGTTTTCCCATAAATATACTTAAAAGAAGTGTATTATAGAATACTTACATCAGATTTAAAGTCCCATGAGGTAAGGTCCAGGTCTTTAACTTAGTTAAATAGACCCTCCTATATACCAGGTTTAATTTTAAGAGGACCTAATATGTGGCATATTGCATAATGAAGCATTAACAAATCTCAGTTAAATAGAATGCTGGGTAATTCTACTGCTGAGTAGAAATACCAAATGCTGATCAGTACCAGCAATCTGACTGGAGATTATTGATGAAAACATTTCAAGAAATCCTAGGAGATGCCTGTGTAAGTATTTCAGCCAAATTTGGGGAGTAGGATTATTTCTGGTCCCCTTAGCAGAATTTATGGGCAGTTATCTCTATAACCTGGGAAAATACTGGTTTTTAAAAGCCCATTCTGTTTTTTTTTTTTTTTTTAAATCTACTCACCTACAATGCACTGGTTTGGCAATTTTGCTGATTTCTTATAAATGTTAATGTTGTCTGCCCATATAGTTTGTTAATCCATTAAAAAAATCTATGGAACAGTACTTATAAAACTGGGGCCTACTGAATGTAGGAAGATTTTAAAGTATTTTATTTGAGAAAAGGTTCCAAAAATTCAAGGACTCCAATATTGTGGCTCAATGAAATCTCTTTCGCATGCAAAAAGAGCCCCCAAAACCCAAACCCCGAAATAAAAAACCAAAAAAACTAACTGGAGAGAACCCACAAATTCCCACCGCCCACCCACCTTCTTCCTTTTTTACATGTGATTAAGACCAAAAGAACTGCTTTCAATTCTAAACTACCCCAGAATACAATACACTACTTCTTTAGGGTAGCTTTATTTTAAATCTTCTTCTTTAAGATACTTTGTAAACAGGCAACTTCTCTTAGTTGGCTTTGTGAAGAAATACACATGCTCTTTAATAATATTCTCAATTTGAAGGAAGAAAACCACTATTAATCAGGGATGCCGTTGAACCCAAGAGTTCTAGTATAGTTGCTTTGCTGACGGGAAAAGAATCCCCACGGGGGTTGTGAAATTGGCAAGAGAAACAGGGGAATTAGAGCAACACCCACCTCACTCAAGAAGTGGCTGTGGGATCAAGAGTCTGAACTGGACCTGAACATATTCAAAACACCAGGATTTTTCCAGCCCAGACCCTAATCCCTGGTACTGCCTGGAATAGACTTGGCTTCTGGGGGTGTGCTGCCCCCTAGGCCCCTTGGGTCTCTTTCGCTGGACTTTCACATCCTGGTGTAGTGCCACTTCGTCTTGAAAGGTAGGGGGCTTCCACTTCCTTTCTGTAAGCAAGGAAGATTGGGTACAAGGGAGGTAAAAGGACAAGAGGGGAATCTGTGAGCAGGGGCAATCTCGGACAACTTAAAAGAGAAGGGATACAAAGGCTAAAAAAATTTAAAGCTGTGAATAATATAAATAGTTGCATAATGAAGGCCTACCTTCATTTGGCATTTAAATTCTTCAAGAATTGAGTCTATTATCTTAGGGATTGGGCTTTTCGACAAACTCTGAATTCCTAAAGCTGCTTTTAGCTGGAAAGTTTGGTACCACTGATTCTGAAGGTCCTCTTTCTAGGCAAGGAATATTATAAAAGAACACATGACACTGCTCTCCATATTCTCTACCCCAAATGTTAGAAGGTCTAAGTAAACCTGCCCACATCGAGTCTCAGCCCCTTTATGCTACGACAATGAAAGTACATAGGAAGAGGCCTTCAAGGACAATCAGTTGGAGAGAACACACCCTTTATCTCCTTCCACCAGACTTATGAACTCTACAAAAGCAGGCAGTGTCACCCACTTTAAGCTTCCCCACCCTTCAAAAACAAAAAAATCAATACTTTATAAATTTAACTCTATTAATCATTCACTACTCAGGACACCCCCCCACCCCAATTCCTTTTTTTCCCCTCCAGCTTCTATGAGGGGGTAAAGGGAAAGGCCTAATATCATTTAACATTTCCAGTGGAATAGGCGTTGGTTACTGCATATTTATTACTAGATACCCATAAATAAGTTGCCTCCAAACGGATATAATACCTACTACCTAGGAAGTAAGCACTTACTCTGATCCAGCAGCCATATCTGAGTAGGAAGTATCTGGTGTAGTGACTCCCAGAGGGATTGCAATGCTCATGACGTCCAAAACAGCAGATAGTGGAAATCACGGGGTCCAGTTAATGGAGATGGACCACTTTGAGATTGGGGGTGAGCTGCAGAGCCTCAGCCAACATGTTACGGACATGAGGAATCCTGCCATAGAAAATGAAAATATCCAGTAATTAGACAGTTCTTAAAATTTATAGTAAATGCTACTGTATCTTTAATTTTGTAAAGAAATGCATTTAAAGACTAACTATAATCCAAGTAAGCACAAGATGTACTACACACTGTTCCGTGTTTACAAGGTATTGTACTCCTTTTCAACAAAATATGATGCAAAATTATGCCTTTCAATTTCTATTTTAATTTTTAAGTTTCCAGTTAAAGGAAATTAGTAGTATACCTGTGTACTTGAATGTCTATTTGCCGCATTCTACCACTGTCCATCTAACAAAAAATTCTGGAGAATGGGATAAAACAAATTACATTATATATAGAATGGTTATTAAATAGCCTAGTTTACAGAATATCTGCATTCATTTAAACTTTTTTACTGGGCCTAAGTAAATGTAGTTGTAATACCAAGCAATAATGCTATTCCAAATTCAATATGACCTAAGATCAGTTTGTTATTTATATATGATTGAAATAGTGGTTTGTTTGTGCTTTTATCAGAAAACATTCTTATTTTAAACTTTAATTTTGGGGAAGTTGCCATTAAATTACCCTAACAATTACAATTGAAGGTAATATTTCTTGCCAGATAAAAACAATAATCACAAAGTACAGTTTCATGATAAAAAGTTAAGAATTTATATGCAAAGGCCATGAGATACGATGATGTGATTATAAGTCAGCAGAATTTGTAAACAGAAAAACTAAAAAGTTTCTGAATTATAAAACAGGGTACATTCAGTAATTTAGGAGAGTGATACAAACAGAAGGGGAAAAACCATACTTTGTATAAATCTACATGAATGGTTTTGTTACCAGCAATAAAGAGAAAGCAGAAGGATATGGACCACCTGGACAATTGACTGCATCCTGGAACAGCTGCCTCCTTTGCCCTGCGACCAGAAAAACTGGTTGCTGCTCTGCTACCATTACTGAGTATTTTGATCAGATTCCAGAGAAGAATTCTGATCAAAAAGCGGAAAAATGCAGAACAAAATCCTATTTCTCCTGGAATTCAGACATCCCGAGCCAATGAAGGTTGGATGAACCCTTGAAACTACTGCCCTGAGATATCTTAAGACTTTACATCAAAATTACCCCTTGCAGCCTTAATACCAAAAAACTGTTTTGGACCACCCAGTTTAAAAAAAAAAAAAAAAAAAGCCAAACTGATTCTTTTCAAGATCTGTATGGAACAAAATAGAAAAGAGCAACTCCAGAGATTACATCAAAGCCTCAACGGGCAGCCAGTTTATGACACAACTTGGCAGAGATGGATGACAAAGGTCTTATAACTTGGAGAATATAAACAATGCCAGTAAATTATATATGTACAAACTATTGATTGGTGTATGCTTTGCTGTTTATATTCTCTTTCACTTAAGTGAATCTAGGACTCTTCAAACCTGAGTGTGGCAATGCACTTCCTAACCGCCTATAGGTGACAAACACATGTTGCACTTGTGGGGACTGCAATGCAAAGGAGATAAAATGTTATCTATTACTTTCTCATGTTCATAAAAGAGCACTGACCCATTCAACTTTCGCCTTTGGGACAATACCATTATATATATAAAAAGGAGCTCACATAAAATAATACATGTAAACTCCACACATATGTAATTCAAGGAAATGACAAATTTGTTATAAAGATCTCGTAATACATACAAACGTGAATTCTGGCGTCATTCACCCCCAATCAGTAGTACTAAATGTTACTTTTGGTTTTATTTGTGTAACAAGAATAAACCACAGTCACAAAGTCATGGATCAAGTTTGGCAGTATCTTCGTAATCAGAAAATACGGAATTGAAACTTTATTTGCTGTGGGCAATTCGCTCTTCAGCCTTAGAGCAGTCAAGTTCATTTTACCCAGGTCTGTTGCCTTGCACCTCTAGATGGATGGATGGTGGGGTGGAATGTGCTAAGCTGTGGTACACCAGCCAGAGCTGCCTCAGAGACAGCCTTGCGTAGAGCAAGGAAGGAACCCTGCTGGGAGAGGGACTGCTTTAGAAAATTGAGGGTAGGCTGGTAAAAGTACGCTGCTGAGAACCAACAGGCACCAAGAAGAAAATGTAACATTAGACCCCCTGGACAGGAATAAAGAAACTGAAGACAGCAATACATGAAAATGTATATAGCGTGCATTATTTTCAGAAAATAGATACTTCCTTTCCTTAACAATATAACTAAAAGGACATTTAGGCAGTTAATCATACAAGCATCTGAGAAACATTAAAGCAAACAAAAAAATCCCGAAAATAAAAGTTGATAGAACCCCAAATCCAAACCCATTCCAGTTGATTCCAATTCATGGCAACCCTACTTGAACTAGCAATGCTAGTACAGAATCAAACTGCCGAACAGGGTTTCCAAGGTTGTAATCTTTTCTTTCTTTCTTTTCTTTGGGTTGTAATCTTAATAGAAGCAAATTGCCAAAGCTTTATCCCATGGAGCAGCGAGGAGGCGCCAACTACCGATCTTCTCTGGTTGACAGCAGCATTTTAACTACTGTGCCACCAGGGCTCCTAAATAGAATATACTTACCAAAAAGCTACAAAGGCATGTTTGGTTATAACTCTAATTTCAGTTTTCATTGTGTAATTATTAAAAAGGGGGGTGGGGCAGAAACGGACCAAATAATCTAACAAAATCTAATATGGATCATTCTTCCTCTATCCAGCATAGGGAATCCTAAAAGCCCCCCTCTCCCGCCCCCCTTACTAAATCCCCAAACTATTATATACCCATGAAAAAGTAGATCTCTAGTTAAGTATCATAAACCTTGGCAGAAAACACAGTCATCTGGCATAACAAAGTGCAGCAAAGTATCGTCCTACATTCTAGTTTGGTGAGTAGTGTCTAGGGCAGGCGCCCTCCAACTACGGCCCCCACCGAGGGCATTTATCCGGCCTGCCGGGTGTTTTTGCCCGGTTTTTTACTTCAAAAAAAGATATGTGCAGTGTGCACAGGAATTTGTTCATAGTTTTTTTTTTAAACTATAGTCCGGCCCCCCAACGCGTCTGAGGGACAGTGAACTGGCCCTGTTTAAAAAGTTTGAAGACCCTTGGTCTAGGGTCTTAAAAGCTTGAGAACAGCCTAACTTATAGCAAATGGGCTATAAAAAGTAAAGACTCAAAGAAGAAACGGATTTACAGGGTTAATAGCTCACAACCACACTGTTCTCGGTCTTAAAACCAGAAGAACGAGCTACCACCACCAATGGTTGTAAGTAGAGATATAGGTTAATAACCACTCCTAGGTAGACTGAGGAAAATGAAGCCCAAGTCTCAAGTTCTTTCCAAAAAAAGGAAAAAAGCAAGACTTATTGGAGTGGTAGAGACCTAGAATCACCTAAGACTATCGTCCTATACACTTTGATCTGACCACATGTCCAGAGGTTACCTTTCAGGCAAGTAACAGATTAGTTCATAAAACAAATACTATCACCCACGATTATGATCTCTGTGAGTCAGAATTGACTCAATGGCAGTGAGAAGACCTAACAGTCACTATTTACTCTAAAGCAAGATGAGACGGTACAGGTGAGGGTGAGGTGCATGTCACAGCATTGCAAAGAACCTATGATCAATGGAAACAGAACAGACAGAGTGCAAACATACTGTGAAACACGTGTTACTCAACATTACTGAATATGTAATGCACAGCCAAAACCAAACCCAATGAGTTGGTTTAGACTCATGACTGTATAGGATAGGACCTTATAAGGAAGCTTCATCTTTCTCCTTTGGGGTGGCTGGTGGTTTCAAACAGCTGACCTTGGGGTTAGCAGCCAATCTACTAACCCACTACTGCCACCAGGGTTTCACTGAGTATCTACAAAGCGATTGTTAAACAGAAATCTAATTTTCTGTGTGATCATTTATAAACAAACAAAATTTTAGGTTGTGATGATACAATTCTTTTTTTACTCTTGCACTATTAAATTGTATAATATGTAAAATAATGTTATTAAAACTATTAAAAATAAAAAAGTTGAACTAAAAAGAAAGGCAATACATCTTAATAAATGGTGATTTTTGCATTCCCCAATCAAAACTCCTTTCAGCCATTCTGGATAGGTAAAGGAACATTAAAAGAAGTTAACTATAAAATTCTCTTTCATGAATTCTTCCTCTTTCCTCGTTTGTCTAGTTTTACACCATTCTCTGATAGGCTAGTCTAGCCATCTCATTCTAAATATTGCTTTTATAATCATGCAGATCCTTAATTCAAATTTTGGTAGCACAATCAAATTCAAAATAATTCCCTAGGGAAATTCTAGCTATTATAATGTTAACTTTAAAATCTTTGACAAAGCAACAATATCCAATATTATATTTTAATTACTCTAAGTCTTATAAACCAAGACAAGTTTGTACTATGGGGCTTCAGAAAGTTCATGGAAAAATGAAATGTTAAGGTAACGCAACATTTCCATGAACTTTTTGAAGACCTTTCATGATAGTTTCAATACCCAGAACAGAGGCTGACATATAATGTATGTTCAAGAATATTTGCTGTGCGAATGTATGATCACCATTATCGCAACATATACTTTTACTATTATTCATTGACGTCCAATAATTAAAATGATTCTGATTCAGTCACCTTTTTATAGACCTCTGAATATGAAGTCCCAAATATCTGTCAGTACCTCTGCCCACCTAGAAAAAGTGGAGAAACAAATTAGTATTGAAAGAACACTGATAGACATGAGAGGCTGGAATTTTAGAGAAATATTACATATTTAATGCTTTTTGTTTTAAACACTGCCTTATTCCTTATTCTAAGGTGTCCCAACTCCCAAACAAACCCTATGGAATAAATCTACTCTAACTCAAGGGGTCACCTTGAGTTGGAATTGTTTTGACTGCCATTAACAAGCCACTGGCAAATCCTCTACGCCTCTAAATGGGAATTTTCTCCAATTTCCTAAGGAACTTCCTCTTCTTTTTCTCTTCCCAATGTTATCTTCCTGCGACCAGAGACTATTATTACTGAATATCAAATACACTCTCAACCTGATCAAGGCTGACTATCAATACTCAAATCCAGATTATTCCTCTTTCTCATTCCATACCAGTCACCTTTTTGTCCTACTACGCAAAGTGACAAGAAGTCAGTTCTGTTTGTGTTCAACTCTATAATAATGAAGCCATGCTGAAAATGATGTCTCAAATATACTTTTCACCATTCAAATAGGAAATAGGTGCCCTGGACTTAAAGGAAAATGGTCAATTTCCCATAAAGTTTTCAGAATTTTCTCCAAAAGGTCACATCTAACACTAGTTATTAACAATTATGCTGGTTTTATGAATTAGCTTTTTAAAAAATTGGTGAATGAACTTGTTCTTCAGAAGCAATTTAAAAAGAGAACGCTCATTTATTATAAAAAAGCCTGAAAGTGAAAAAAACACAGCAAAAATACGACAAAATAAACCAAAGGATTAACAGGTTCATCTTTTAGCAATAGCAAATAAGATTTTAAAAAAAAGGAGAAATGAGAAAAAAAATGTAGGTGTATGTATAGTAGGGGTAATTTAATGCAGGAAAATTACCATTTTATAACAATTTAGTTTTGAATGGATCCATCAGAATCCACAGAAACCTTAAAAAATTCTGGAACTCATAAAACAGAAACGGCCAATCTTCCTGCTACTTTTTTGAGGGCTCAACAACCACATAGTTCCTAGGGGTAAGACTGTACAGAGAACATGCCGGGAATGATTTATAATTGTCCTGTTTTTGTAACTGGGCTCAGAAATGGCTACTAGTTTCCGAATTTGTAATTCTGACAGCCTCAGAATCTATGATTTGTGGAAAGCACAAACCCATGTGATCTTGGCCTGGTGATTCTCAGAGAAGACAGACAAAAAGTATTTTAAAAACAATTTCAACAGAGATTTCAGAGAAAGAAATTGCATCAGCCAGGTGAGCCGGAAGCAGCTGGGAGACAAGAGTCTAATAAACAGCCAATCTAATGAAAGAAATTCAGAACAAGTCTGCTTCAGTAATCCTGTGAAGAGGACTGGCAGGAAGAGGAGTGCCGTTTTAGAAAGAGAACAGGCCTCATATGCTTCAGACAGGCTTTGTACTGAGGCTGTGGACCTTGGCCATTCTCCCAGAAATGATGCAATCCTGATGAACAAGATCTGCTACCAGAGAAACAATTGTTAACAGCCTATGCAGACAGCAACTCAGCCAAGGCGCACTCTGATTAACTCTCTCCATAAACCAGTAGAACTCTCAATCTCTCTCTTCCTCAGTTCTAGTCTGACAAAACACACCCCAAAATTTATATTTACAAGAACAAGCCATTCCCCCCAAACTTCCCCCTCTTCTTTGGCTTTCAGTACCTATAAGCCATCATTCAATTTTAAAAGGATACACTGAGAGCATGATTGTTTTTATAAAAAATACAATCTGTATTGAATTTTCAATACATTAAATATTGGCATGTATTAAAGAAAATCTACAATTGTTCAGGTGACGTAAAAGGTAGATCAAACAAATTATCAACAAATATGTTACTTATACAGTCCACCTTTCTCAAGGACAACACTCAACACTACTTCGACTTTCAACAGAGCCAATGATTATTCTCATATCCTTGATTTAAAAAGCTTGCTAGGCCCCTCATCTTAAAGACTTTCTTTCTCACTCTCTCCACTTAGCCTAGAGCTGAAGTATCAATCTGTTGAGATTTTTTCTTTTGAAAGAACTCTGAAACTGGGGCTCACTAAAAACATGAGTATCTGAGACAGGCCCTGAGATCCACAGATTCATGCTATGCTTCCTATAATCATAGTATTAAACAATGAAGATTAACATGTAGAATAATTCTGAAGCACTCACAAGATCTTTAAACAGATCAATAAATGAATAAATTTAACTTTGTTAAGAGGAGAGAAAATTTTTCATTGAAGTTTTCAATGAGAGTTTAAAACATGGGGCCATTAATTTTAAGATTTCATTCCAGATCCTGACTGAAAACTTTTGTTATACTCATAGGTTGAATCTACTTTATAAAATGTCTATAGTTGAGGACCTAATGCCGGGGGTTTAAGTGGAGAGGAAATGCTTTGAGAATGATGAGGGCAATGAATGTACAAAATGCGCTTTACACAATTGAAATGTGTATGGATTGGGATAAGAGTTGTATGAGCCCCTAATAAAAATGATTAAAAAAAGAAAAAAAATGCCTATAGTTATTTTTAATGAATTTTCAAAATAGTAAAACGAGAGTGCGGGAAGAGTATTAGGTTGTTTTTTCCCTAAGCTGATCACTACCCTTCAACTTAAAAGTTTTAAATCAGTTCAAAATACAATAAATATTATGAATGCATTTTAGTAACAATGCATTTGTTTGACAACTAAAATGGCAGCTAGATTTCATCTCCAACTCAAATGGAAATATTTTAATTTTAAAATATTGCATACGTACCTGGCTTTTCTCTTGAGAAGAGAAAGTATGTGAGAATAAAGTACTACATTAAGAGTTAAGAAACTTGCATTCTATTCTTTCAGTTGGCCTGATAAAAATTACAAATATGAACTTTAAATTTCTCAAAGTAAAATGTACATTGGCTTTTCTGTGCTCCAAATTTCTTGAAGCTGTAACAAACAATAACTAACTGGTTTGGGCAACTGGTTTACAGCCTTGAAGTCTTCATTTCTCATCTGTTCAGCAGAGCCAATAATACCTGCTCTGCTGCTCATAGGTGCCAGCTTTTGCAGCAAATTAAGTGTATAAATGAATCCCCAGTGCCTTGAAGTATACTGGAGAAAAAGAGTCATTACTATAAAGCTAAATATGGCTAAATTTCACTTTTTTTCTTCTTTAAAAGCATGCATTTCAAATGTGAGACAGTAAGATAATGTAGGAGGCATGCAGGAAACAATACAGGAGAGTTAAGTGTTAAATATTGGAAGAAACACATGAGAACATTGGAAAGATGAATTCTAGAAAAATAACTGCAGAAATAAAAATTTCACGTTACTGAAATAGGATAAATTCACATTTACAATCTAAAGCAAGTACACCTTAGCAAAGAATCTGAGTCATTAAGAGCTTAAGAAACTTTATAGAATAAAAATTAAAGAGTCTTTCTTTATTCCCCCATCCTCATATCTCTGGCAGCACTGTTTATCTCCTGGCTCCTGCAATTTATATTTTCTTTAGGGCTGTTTGAAGAGCCCTGGTGGCATAGTGGCTATTCTGTGGCTGCTTTACCAAGGGTCAACAGTTTGAAACCACCAGCCGCTCTCCAGGAGAAAGATGAGACTTTCTACAGCAGTTAGTCTTGGAAACTTGCAGGGGCAGTTATACCCTGTCACAGAGGGTCCCTATGAGTCAGCACTGACTCAATGGCAGGGAGTTTGAAGTTATTATTCTTCTTTTCAAGGCTTGATGAGGAGAACTGTTGTGTACTGGATTATGGGTTAGTCTACTAAATCTCAAGGTCAGTGTGAGGAGCCCACCAGTGGATGTGACAGAGTTTTCTTAGAAATAATTGGGGGTGAGGGAGATGGATAAGATTACATGCCATACAAAGCCCACATGGAACAACATATCAACCTGTGTGATCACGGGGTGTCTAACGGATCACTGAAGACAAATGGGTGCATAAGCAAATGTGGCGAAGAAAGCTGATGGTGCCCGGCTATCAAAAAGTATAGCATCTGGGGTCTTAAAGGCTTGAAGGTAATCAAGCGGCCATCAAGCTCAGAAGCAACAAAGCCCACATGGAAGAAGCACACCAGCCTATGCAACCACGAGGTGTCGAAGGGATCAGGTGTAAGGCATCATCAGAACAAAAAATCTTACCATAGTGAATGATGGGGGGAGTGCAAAGTGGAGACCCAAAGCCCATTAGTAGGCCACTGGAGATCCCCTTGCAGAGGGGTCTCGGGGAGGAGATGAGCCAGTCAGGGTGCGATGTAACAATGATGAGAAATACAATCTTCCTCTAGTTCCTAAATGTTTCCTCCCTGCTCCCACTACCATGACTCGAATTCGATCTTGCAAGACTTGCTAGACCAGAGGAGGTACACTGGTACAGATAGGAACTGAAAATACAGGGAATCCAGGACGGATGAGCCCTATAGGACCAGTGGTGTGAGTGGCAAAACAGGGAGGGTAAAGGGGAATGGGTAGGAAAGAGGGAACCGATTACATGGAACTGTGTGTGACCTCCTCCCTGGGGGACAGACAACCGAAAAGTGGATGAAGGGAGACGTCGGACAGGGCAAGATATGACAAAATACCCATTTATAAACTATCAAGGGCTCATGTGGGAGGGGGGAGCGGGGAGGGAGGGAAAAATGAGGACCTAATGTTGGGGGTTTAAATGGAGAGAAAACGTTTTGAGAAATGATGTACAAATGCGCTTTACACTATTGATGTGTGTATGGATTGGGATAACAGTTGTATGAGCCCCTAATAAAATGTAAAAAAAAAAAAAATCTATTTACAACGATGGCCTCGAGAGAGAAGAGTGCTGGGGCTGCTCTTGTGCAACCACACACACACACACACACACACACACACACACACAAAAGATTACATGCCATAAATATTAAAATTAAATACTATGATTTTAAGTTATTTTACCACTTCCCACCTGTTAGTTTGTGTGTGGCTGGGATGCTGACAGTTATGCCACTGGTATTTCAAATACCAGCAGGGTCAACGATGGTGGGCAGGCTTCAGTGGAACTTCCAGACAAAGACGAAGAAGGAAGACCAGATGATCGACTCCCCAAACTTAGCCAATGAAAACCTCATGGATCACAACAGTCTAATGATTACTATTCTGACTAGCCTCCTTTGGATATTCCATCAAAAGGGATCAATCAATGGAACAAGACATCATGTCTGTTGAAGGGTCCGTAAGGGAGACCCTAAAGATGAGGACACAAGACTGGGAAATGTTTCATTCTGCTGTACATAATTGTAATATGCAGACATTTATAATAAAACTAACCAAGAAAGCACACTCTGTATTTTTAGTAAGAATCAAGAACATTTATAATTTTTAAAGTATCAAGTAAAGATAAAGCTTTCAAAGTAGTCATTGTAGTTCATTGTAGTCAAAGAACTTAGACTACAATCCTTTTGAAAAGTAGCAAATCTAGATACTATAAATCCCCAGTCATGAATGTTAATCTGCCCTTGTTTGTTTAATATAAAAGCTAATAGTTAGAAGTATATAGTTATAATTCAGATTATTTCTAAGTAATTATTTCTTGAATAATTGTAACAGGGAGTTTATGTTACAAACTTAATTCAGACTCTTGGAAGCTTTTGCGCTGTTGCATTTTGGGACTCAGAGCACACTCTAGGTTTTAATTTTTAAAAACTGTTAATTTAAATCTACCACACTGCAGAGTTGAAAAGACCTTTCATACCTCTTTTTGCTATCAAACCCCAAAACAGGACTTAACTACCTTCACTTACTCCAAAGACCTGGGTGGCCCCATGGGCTACGCAGTGGGCTGCTAATTCCAAAGTGAACAGTTCAAACCCACTAGCCTTTATGCAGGAGATACATGTGTTTACCTGTTTCTATAAAGATCTACTCTCAGCATCCTTTATAGATCACTTTGAGTTGGAATTGCCTCGATGGCTGTGGGCTGGGTGTCGTTACTTACTCCAGAAGTGTTATGCACACTGATGAGGCATAAACTTATACATGTTCAATAATCTAGATGAAATTTCTCCAGCTGATTAGAACATCAGTTTTAGGGTTTAGATTTTAATTCATTATTTTACAGATAAAGAAACAAGCCACAAAAAGACTAAGTGACTTGTAAAAAGTTACACATACAGCAGTGAAAGTCAGAAAACAGAAAATTAAGTTTGTAACATAAACTCCCTGTTACAATTATTCAAGAAATAATTACTTAGAAATAATCTGAATTATAACTATATACTTCTAACTATTGGCTTTTATATTAACCAAACAAGGGCAGATTAACATTCATGACTGGGGATTTATAGTATCTAGATTTGCTACTTTTCCCCTTCTTTTGTTCATTCATTCCAGCAAACATAAACACCTACTATTATAAACACCATGTTAAATGCTATTTTAAGATGTTTCTCTTAATCTAAGTACGAGAGCAGGTGATTTACGAACTCTTTAGGTATATTCACATACCAAGCGTTCCATTTTCACAACCATAAAAAAAAAAGAAAGTAAAAAGAAAAAAAGTTCCCAAAGTAAGCTTTCACAATTGAATCAAATTCCTCTCAAAGGGAAAACAAACTCAAGGCACTCTGTAGTGTGCCAACACCACAGTAGAGACTTTTATACAATAGGTTCTTTTTTAAGCCCCTAAACGATTTACCCAAGCCACCCACTTCCTTTGAGGGGATTCCTACTCACAGCTATTTTGTACAGGGTTTCTGACACTGAAATTCCTTAGGAGAGCAGACACCTTATGTTTCTCTCACGGAGTGCCTGGTGGGTTTAACGACTGACCTTTTTATTATCCAATCATTTACTATAAACTATTTACCCACCCCCCAATGCCTAACTCACCGTAGACAAAGTTTATCATGTCACTTAGAAAATATTATGGTAGGCCAACATGACTGTAAGAACCCTGCAACACAGAAAAGAAGCCAACCATATGTTGTTCTGTGATTGATCACCTGGTAAACCAGGTGACTAAATATAAAACAGTGAAAAACTTAACATTTAATAATTCACAATAAAGCTCCCCTCCCATACTTCCTTGCACCAAATTTGAAGTCAAAGATAAAAGTGAAAGCCCTCTTGTTTCGTAACCTACTTTTTCCCATTTGGCAGCAGGTTCTGAATATCTCTCTAAATGGAGTATCTACAAATTTGCTACTTAATTTATGGCATGGTTTAAAAAAAATCATTTTATTGGGGGCTCGTACAACTCTTATCACAATCCACCCACCCATCCATCCATCCATCGTGTCAAGCACATTTGTTGAAATGGCACAGTATTCTATCCCATGGATTTACTCTAATTTAAATCAATTCTCTGCAGGTGCAAGTTTGGATAATGCTAATTTCCCATAAGCTACGCTGCATGGAACAGTCATGTACATGTCTTTCTTTACACATGTGAAAACATTTCCTTAGGACAAATTCCTTGAAAGAACTGTGAGAAAGGTATAAGCATAACTACTATGGATGGCAACTCAACCTCCATAAAGTTAACAACCATTTTACATGTGGACACATTCAAGCTCATGACAGATAGGTTAAATTTTCTTTTGTGGTTTAAAAAAACAGAACACTTAAAATCAAAGTTAACTTCTAATACCCTCTAAGAGGAGCACTAGTGGTGCACCTGACAGCCTCAGGTTCAAATTCCACCAGCTGTTCCCTGGGAGGAAGATGTGGCAGTTTACTTGGACAATGATTTACAGGCTTGGAAACCCTATGGGGACAATTTCACCCTTATACAGAGGGTTGTTATAGGTGGGAATCAACGACTCAGCAGAATTACCCTCAAAAGTGCTATTTCACTAAGCTTTGGGCTGGGTTAGTTCAAACTCCCTGGCCTGAATGGAATACCAATTTGTTAATTATTAGCCTGTTTCCTTGCCTTTGGTTCACAGTTTATTCTAAATGCTACTTTTTATGTCTTAAGAAATAAATAAAACAGACCTGTTACTAAGAGAAATTGAAAGCAAATATATAATTGGAGTTCAATCAACAATGCAAAGCCAATCTTATCTATAATCTTTCCCCTCCTCCAGGATTTTTTTTCAACCTTAGAAATAATTAGTGTGCATCTCACATTTGCTGAGTGGAGTGGTCCTTTGCTTTGGATAACAACAGGTGACTAAAGAGATTCTGCTTAAAAAAAAAAAGATTCTGCTTATCATGGTGATAAAATGGTGGTGACAGAAAGAGGCCGTTATTTTACAAAAATGGATAAAATACTAAATATAATCCATCAATTACTATTATTTGCTGAGTTATTCTCACATTTTACAACTATAGCTATTCAACTGTCTTAGGGAAACATTAATAATTTTAAAACAACAATCTTATGACACAACTTTTTTATAACCTTTACAGTGTTCTTGGGAATGCAAATGTCTCCTCATAGCAGAGCGCATTGCTGTGACATATCGCATTCCTATATGTCTGTATGTCAACTCAAAAATGGGTACAACATACCAATGCAGGTAAAATGAGTGATAGTCCTTATGTCTGTATATTAAAGGGCTTATCACACATCATATGCGATGGCTCATAATTCAGGCCAGTGCCCAGCTACTCTCCTTATTTTTAGTGAGTGGTCTCAAGAGTACTAGGAGAAATATCCTAGAGTTGTGACAGTCTTTCTTGAGATGCCCATTTTCCCTGGGAAAAACAACTTAGTAGTAACAGCGACTGTCACTGAACATAAACATCTGGGGTAAGTATGGAGGATCTATCCTAGTTGAACTATAATGCATACTTATTTTAAAGCCCAATTTTTGGAAAATAGGCCCCCCCCAAATTATCAATGCAAATATACATTCCTTCACATTCTAGAATAACATGACTCAGTAACCCATATTTATTTACTCAGAGACATATAAAATCTTGAGACTACTATATGGGTTATTTTCCTAGAAGCCCATGAGAACTAGCATCAGTGGACCAGCTAGTGGCTTTTTATGAGACAGAGGGACTTCAACAGTTCTTACTACCCTAAACATCAAAAATATGAGGAATGCAAACATGAAAAATTATTTTAAAGCCTTGAAACAGTTGCTCAATCTTTGATTCAGTCTTGGTCAACTTATATTCATATTTGGGTCAACATTATCATGACTTTAATTAATATGCACCATAATTAGCCCCAAAGCTCAGACAAAATAGTACTTTGTAGTTAATGAATAAAACTTGCTAAACAACAAAACTGCAAAAAGGACAAACAATCCCATCATAAAATGAGCAAAGGTCTTGAATAGACATTTCACCGAAGAAGACATGTAAATGGTCACCAAACGTGAATTATTGCCCAGTGTCATTAGCACTAGAGATGTAAAATCAAAAAGCACAATGAAAATACCGCCTCACACTCACCAAGATGAACCAAACCAAACCCAACCCAGAAAAACAAATGTTGGCTATGGGGAAATCAAAAACCAAATTAACTGTTAGTGGGAATGCAGAATAGTACACAGGAGGAAGAAAATAGTGTGGCAGCATTTAAAAACCTAAAAACAACTTCCATATGACCTAGCAATTCCACTCCTAGGCATAATTCCCAAAGCACTTGAAAGCAGAGACTTGGAGACTTGTATACCAATGTTCACTGTAACACTATTCACATTAGCCAAAGGTGGAAACAACGTAAATGCCCCAATCAATGGAATAGCACTCAGCCAGTGGAAGAAAGAAATCTTGGAGCTGGAGATAATATGCCGAGTAAGTAAGTTAATCACTGTTCTTTGTCAGTGGCTTGATGTTGTTGCTGTTTTGTTGTACATTGTTGCTTGGTTTTGCGGTCTTGTTTTTGTGCATTTTGTTGTCTCTACAGGTCTGTCTAGATAGGACAGGCTGGATGAACAATCTGGATGAA
>NW_022103928.1:60405540-60424733 GCF_000313985.2 Echinops telfairi | reverse complement strand
TGATGGGGGGAGTGTGGAGTGGAGACCCAAAGCCCATTAGCAGGCCACTGGAGACTCCCTTGCAGAAGGGTCTCGGGGAGGAGACAAGCCAGTCAGGGTGCAATTTAGCAACAATGAAAATTACAACTTTCCTCTAGTTCCTAAATGTTTCTTCCCCGCTCCCACTATCATGACACGAATTCTACATTGCAAGTCTGGCTAGACCAGGGAATGTACACTGGTACAGAAAGGAACTGGAAATCCAGGGAATCCGGGGCAGATGATCCCTACAGGACCAGTGGTGTAAGTGGCGATACTGGGAGGGTAGAGGTAGAGTGGGTAGGAAAGAGGGAACCGATTACAGAGAGCTATATGTGACCTCCTCCCTGGGGGATGGACAACCGAGAGGTGGGTGAAGGGAGATGTCGGACAGGGCAAGATATGACAAAATAAGAATTTATAAATTATCAAGGGCTCATGAGGGATGGGGGAGTGGGGAGGGAGGGCAAAAATGAGGACCTAATGCCGGGGTCTTAAGTGGAGAGGAAATGTTTTGAGAATGATGAGGGCAATGAATGTGCAAATGCGCTTTACACAGTTGATGTATGTGTGGATTGTGATAAGAGATGTATGAGCCCCTAATAAAATGATTTTAAAAATAAGTTAATCACAAAAATGGCAAATACTGCACAATCTCACAAAGAACAAGGTTTATTAGTTGTTACCAAGAGCATAAAGAAGGGAGAAATAAGGGTTTACTGTTTATGAACTGATATTTTAGAATTACACTGGCTTAGGGGTGGGCTGCACAGCTGATTATTTTAAGTGATGTCAGTTGGTCATACACTAATAAAAAGTTAAATCGGCATAAACTGTGTGGTAGATACACAAGTGGTCTGTTCTAATTCATTTTAAACTGATTGTAACCTAATTATGTCTTGAAAAAAAGTTTTGCCACAATAAAAAAATTACATGAATAGCAAATGAGTACAAGGAAGAAATGTTCTAAAATTGATTGTGCTAATAACGGTTCTTGATGATTGAATCGCTGAATTGTATAACATATGAAGTGTCAATAAAATTGTTACAAAGGAAAAAAGTGGGGAGGGGAAAAAAAGAGAACGTTTTATTATTGTCTATAATGTATGTATAAATTTTGGGGGGTCAGAAACATTACACCTGTGAGTGAGCACAGATAGTAACATTAGCAAAGTGCATACTGCAACACTGAATGTAGTACACAAAATCATCACCACCCACCAAAAAAAAAAAAAAAAAAGGCTTAGTAAGCACAATGAAGCATAACACAAATGCTATATTTACATAATTAACACCCACCCCTCCCCAACTAATCCCTCAAAACTGCTAAGGCTGCTTACATAAATCTCTCATACAGTATGCATTTTCAAATTCCCATGCACTCCTGACTTTATGGTGCCACGGAAGCTAGATGAATCCTTCAAACTATAGCTGCGAGAAAATTTTTGGCTACAGACTGCCAGGCCTGTAGCATCACAGCAACATGCAAGCCCACACTGACAGATGGGCAGTGGCTGCACACGGGGAGCACAGTTGGGAAATGAAACATCACAGAAAGGTGAGTATTCTTTCACTGCCACTTTCCCTTGAACCATCTCTATTGCTTACCCATATCCCCTAGAGCTCTCTCTCTCAACATGGGTAAGCCTAAGCAAATGTAGAATTCTAGCAGCAAACAGCATGAAGTAAAAAACGCACAACCTCTTGTTATGCGCCCCCAACTCCTGACTCATAGCAACACTTCCTATATTTTAGGCCATTGCTGAAACCACTGTGTGAATTTATTTCATTGAGGGTCTTCCTCTTTTCCCATGACCTTTATAAAACATGAGGTCCCTTTCCAGGGACTAGTCCCTTCCTGATAACATAGCCAACGTCTTGTGATCCTTGGTTCTAAGGAGCATTTCAACTGTGTTTCTTCCAAGAAAGATCTGTTTTTTCTGATAGCTCATGAGATATTCAATATTCTTCAACACTGTAATTCAAGTGCATCAATTCTTCTATTCCACTCACTGCCATTGGGATCATGCCAATGTATAGTGACCCTATAGGACAGGGTTGAAAGCTATACCTGTGAGTTCCCAAGACTGCAGCTCTTTACTGAAATAGCAAGCCCCATCTTTCTCCTTTGGAGTGGCGGCAGTTTTAAACTGCTGACCTCGAGGATTGGTAGCCCAACTCATAACCACTATGCCACCAGGGCTCATAATTCTTCTAGTCTTTGTTATTTATTGTTCAGCTTTCACACACATATGAGGCAGCTGAAAATATCATGGCTTGGGCCAGGCACACTTTAGTCCTCAAAGTGACATTTTTGCTCTTCAACACATTACAGACGTGCTTTTGCAGATTTGCCTGT
The DNA here is from genome assembly GCF_000313985.2 of Echinops telfairi. Classification (NCBI taxonomy): domain Eukaryota; kingdom Metazoa; phylum Chordata; class Mammalia; order Afrosoricida; family Tenrecidae; genus Echinops; species Echinops telfairi. Next base: position 60,422,356 of record NW_022103928.1, on the reverse strand, counting down.
TACTTCAGTGAAATGAAACCCTAAACAACTTCAATTGATTTAATTATCTTATGGACCAGCACTAATAACTTTAGAGTGGTGGTTCTCATATCCTGGGGTCAAAGACTTGGTCTTAAAAGTGCAACAGTGTTTACCTGCATAACAAATATCTAGCATTATACAAAACAACAAAACAAACATACATATTTGGTAATATGTCAGATCTTTTGCAACTGCCCCACACACAGCAAACCAGAATATCGTGTATATACAGTATAAGCTGACCCGAACATCAGCTGAGGCAACTAATTTTACCACAAAAACTGCATTAAAAATGTGCTTGGAAAACTCGGCTTATATACGAGTATATATGGTAATAACGACAGAAGAATGACAATAGTTTTCTGCACATAAGTATATATGAAAACTCATATGAATTCCTATCAGTCCTGCTTTGGTGAGCCGCCCAAATGATGCAAATATATAAAATGATAATTTACAAAGTTCTAAAATTTCCTTATTCTTTTGAATGACAATTTTTAAAAAGGAAGTATAACCCATTATCTGTCACTGTTAGTTGCCTCTGAATCATTTCTGACAGATGGTGATCCCACACGTACAGAGTAGAACTACTCCACAAGGGTTTTTAAAGCTGTGACCTTTCAGAAGGTCTATTTCCTGAAGAACCTCTGAGTGGATTCAAACCGTTGCATTTGGCTTATAATCAAACTTCTGCACCACCCAGAGACTGAGCAATTTTCGATCTGTTAAAAATATCTTCTTTTACAAAATTATCTTGGAAGTTATTTTCTTTTGGAAAATATTTAAAAGAAAAATTGAGCCCGGTGCAGTGAGTCAAAGTTGATGGATACAAGTGGATGGAGAAGGCTTCAATCTCTAGTAGCAAACTTATTTGAATTTTCAAAAATAAAAACTGAATAAACAGACCATGACTTCATGATAAGAAAACAATTGCTTTCTCAGGTGACTTGCTTTAAAAAAAAAAAAATTAATTAGTTCCCCCTCCCCAGGGGAGAGCGGGAGCAGTGCCCCACCACTACAAACTATGCAGTGGAGCCTCCCACATTTGGGGAAACCGCAGGGGTCAACACATCTGGAGTGCAATGAACAAGCCTCGCCCTGGGAAAACCACCTTCGTGATCTTGGTATCTCCTCTGCCAGGTAAGTATTGGTGACCTGCTTTTTGATCCAACGTAGCCACTATCTTTTTCTTTGAATAAGAAATGAGATGGTAAGAAGAGAAATCTAGCCCAAAGGGCAACTAACATCTGAAATACCTGCACATGTTCACTAGTCCGATTCAATAACCCAAACCAAAAGCCTAACCAATGCCATTAAGTTGATTTCGAAACGAAGGCTGCGAATCTTTTCAAAACAGTCAGGCTCTCGGTCCTGTGGAGGGAGCAAAGGGTAGATCTGTACCCACTAACCCTGCAAGGTAACAGTCTAACCCTAATCCACACCAAGACCAGGGCTCCTTGGGGCTCCTAATACACACTGAGGCTAATTTAAAAACAAGCACAAAAGTAAAACTGTACAAAGAATCTCTACTTACTCGTTATCCAGTTTCATCAAGACTAATTCAGTCAATCTTGTTTATTATCCCCAACCCTTATACTAAAGTAAATCCCAGACATTTCATTTATAAATATTCCAGTATGTATATGACAAAAAGTTTTAAAAAGCAAACTATGAGGATATTGTCCATCAATGTCTTTTCCTATAACCCCTATTCCTTTATCTAAAATACTACCATCCAATCTGAATTCACTTTACCACCACTCCATCTCATTTCAAACCCAAAGCATTAAAAACAAAACAATGTCCCCACTAAAAAGCAGCTCTATCTTGCAACTGCATTACACGGACGCCCTAAAGCGTCTTCAAAGAGTACAATTTCTAGTGTCCTGGAAATAAGCCTCGATTCTGTATAGATTCCTTCTCAAATAACATTTTATGTAATTTTAATACTGGTTAATATATTTAAATAACACAAAATAAAAGCTAACATTTGCTGAATGCTTACATCAGTCACTGTCTTTAATAATCACTTTACCTGCATTATCTCATGTAGTAACAACACAACTTTATAAGGTGTTATTCATATTTGGCTAAATAATTGATTCCATCTAATTAAAAAGCAGTGCATGGACAAAGCAAGAAACTGCCAAATCCTTGGACAATCTCAAAGCAAACTAGAACAAATTTACTGTACTGTATCAAGTTGGAGATATTACAATATGACTGTACATCATTAGAATTATATTTATATAGTACAAAGATCATTTTATTGAGGCTCTTACAGCTTTTATAACAATCCATATATCAATTCTATCAAGAGCGCTTGTACATATGTTACCTATCATTATTTTCTAAACATTTACTGTCTATTTGGGCTCCTGGTATCAACTCCTCTATTTTCTCTCCCATCCGTATAATTATATATAACTTTAATGGCAAACAAGGGAGTGAAATGTAAAAAACAAAAAACAAACAACTACCAACTCCACCCCACCACAAAAACCAACCCCTCCTTTCTAATCATCAAAGCTTGATTCATTCTACCATTCTGGGGTGTGTACAGTGGACAAAGCCTCGGGTATAAGGACATTGGATCCTAAGGCATAGGGAAAAGAGAACTTGACTGAGTTTACATACGTATCATTACGGAACCTGAAATGGAAGTTATCTAGTACCAACTACTGATATTTTGAAATGGAGAAAGGAAAAAAAGAATTTCCTAACCCTGTCCATTGGAAAGGTCCATTGGAAAGGTTTAGAAACAAAGATCAACCCATATTATTGATCTTTGGAGACTGCATGGTAACCAATTGATTCTTTTCAAAACTGCTAGATAAAAGGAAAAAAAAAAACAAAAAATTGAAATTAAAAAAAGGGGAAAAAAGCAAGTCCACATTTCGGTTTCCACACTTAAAAACAGCAGTGGTTCTCAAAAGCGTGGTTTGAAAATCCCTGAAGTTCCTAAGATTCTTTAGGGGGCATGTGAGGTCTGCTCTTTTCTAACTACATACATATCTAGGGGTGAGGCCAGATTTGCTTTGTGGTCTTCAATAAAACAAAAAAGATATTATAACAAATTAAATGAAGAAGCATTTATGAGAAAACAGCTGGTCTATTAAGTCTGACACAAAAGAGATTTGCAAAAATGTAAAATAAAATTATGCCACTTTGTCACCATAAAAAAAAATTCTTAAAAATCACATGCTTTGCCTGGCTATCAAATGATATAGCGTCTGGGGTCTTAAAGGCTTGAAGATAAACAGGCCGCCATCTAGCTAAGAAAAACAAAGCCCACATGGAAGAAGCACACTAGCCTACTGTGACACCAACACTTAAGACAAAGGGGGTAGGCAAATGCGGTGAAAAAAGCTGACGGTGCCCAGCTGTCAAAATATATAGAATCTGGGGTCCTATAGGCTGGAAGGGGCCATCTAACTGAGAAACAACAAAGCCCACATGGAAGAAGCACACCAGCCTGTGAGATCACAAGGCATTGCAGGGATCAGGTATCAGGCATTAAAGATCCAAAAAACCCACAAAAAACCATAGCATTGTGAATGAGGGGGAGTGCATGATCCCAATTCTACCTTACATATCGGGCTGGACCCCAGGATGTGCACTGGCACAGACAGGAACTGGAAATACAGGGAATCCAGGACAGATGAACCCCTCAGGACCAGTGGTGAGAGTGGTGATATCGGGAGGGCGGAGGGAAGGTGAGGGAGAAAGGGGGAACAGATTACAAGGTCTACATATAACCTCCTCCCTGGAGGACGGACAACGGAGAAGTGGGTGAGGGAGACATCAGATGGTTTAAGATATGACAAAATAATAATAATTTATAAATTATCAAGGGTTCAGAGGGGAGGGAGGCTGAGGGGAAAAAATGAGGAGCCGATACCAAGGGCTCAAGTAGAAAGCAGGTGTTTTGAGAATGATGATGGCAACATATGTGCTTGACACAATTGATGTATGTATGGATTGTGATAAGAGTTGTATAAGCTCATAATAAAATGATTTTAAAAAAATCACATGCTTTATATGTTAGGGTTTTATTGCTCTATTTTAAAAGCTATTAATAGTTACTTGAAAACTTTCTTAATTTATAACATGGAAATATAGATAAAATCCATGTAAACAAAAACTCTTTTGTGGTGTTCGAGTTTTAACTTTAAGTTTGAGAATGGATGATCTAAGCAATGACAAGTAGATATTGCGTAACTCTTAATGGAAGTACACAGCACAGAAAGTATACTTGCAATCAATCTAATCACTAATTCACTAACTTAATGAAGGGAGGGGAGATTTTGATAGCGGTGTATTAAATTAAACCATGAAAATAAAAATCTTCAAAATCTCAAAGCTAAGAAACTCTATTAAGTAAGAACCTATAAATTTAGACTAAAAAACATCAATCAAGCGTAGTGTATTCAATCGCTGAAGACAAAATGGGTGCATAAGCAAATGTGGTGAAGAAAGCTGTTGGGGCCCTGCCATCAAAAGATAAAGCGTCTGGGGTCTTAAAGGCTTGATGATAAACAAGTGGCCATCTAGCAGAGAAGCAACAAAGCCCACATGTAAGAAACACACCAGCCTGTGTAATCATGAGGTGTTGATGGGATCCGGTATCACGCATCAAAAACCCAAAATAAACAAACAAAAAGTCCCATCAATGTGAGTGAGGGGGAGGGCAGAGTGAAGACCCAAAGCCCATCAGTAGTCAATTGGACATCCCCTGTCAGAAGGGCCCCAAGGAAGAGATGAGCCAAGGTGCAGCATAGCACCAACAAAACACACAACTTTCCTTTCGTTCTTTAATGGGTAGGGGGAGGAACTGATCACAATGATCAACGTATGGCGCCCTCCCAGGGGGACGGACAACATAAAATTGGGTGAAGAGAGACAGCAGTTGGTGTAAAGCATGAAAAAAATTTATAAATGATCAAGGGTTCATGGGGTAGGGAGGGAAAAAAATGAGCTGATACCAAGGGCTCAAGTAGAAAGAAAATGTTTTGAAAAGGATGATGACAATATATGTACAGATGTGCTTGACACAATGGATGTATGTATGAATGTGATAAGAGCTGTAAGAGACCCCAATAAAGAAAAAAAAAGCAGTGCATAGTATAGACCTATCTTGATCAAATTAATCTTTTAAATAAAATCTAATGGGTGGAGTAAGTTTTCTATTCCTTCTGTTTGAACTTTCTTAATAAAAATAATTAAATCTATATTCATCTTTCCCCTACCGACACCTAATGACCAAAGAAAAATGCAATGAGTCAATACAAGAAACTGCTCAGTTAGAACCGGGAGGCAGCTGACTGTTCCTAGTTAGAGAAGACTCTAGAATGGAGAGCTCTATAAAGAAAACTGGCTTGTTAGTTAGGCAGTGACTAAAAGTTCTACAGTCCTCTATAATTAGGATGAGCATATAATTTATAGTCCAAACTGCAACATTTCTGAGAGTGAATGGGATGTTATTATTAGGCATGAAGACAAGATTTATGGTCACCTGTACTGTAACAGGAACCCTGGTGGTAGTCAGGTAAGTGTGAAGGCTGTTAACCACAAAGCAGGGAGCTGAAACCTACCAGGCTACCTCTGCAGAAGACAAGATAAGGCTTTCTGCTCCTGTAGAGATTTACAGCGCCAGAAACCACAGGGTCACTATATGTCAGTGTTGGTACCTATTTCATAGGCTAAAATTTCTATCATTTTCACAAAAAATATCTGATTTCTGTGGTAAACCATTTTCCACAGAAAAATATTCCTGATTTTATAAAGCTACTAACAAGTAAAGCACGCAGTACGCACGCAATTCTCTATCTTGAAAGGCACATGGTTCTATCATAAAATGTGACGTGTCTACTCCGCTTCCTCTTGTTGCTCAGTGTACTCTGCAAGCCTCCATTCGTTCCTTTTTTAGACCATGGCTTTGGTGGAGCTACATGAGAGGACAACTACTATTTCCCCAGAGCCTGGCTTCTCTAATTCATGTCTACCATGGACTAGGCCCATGCCTTTCTCAATACATTCCTAGCAACTCAAATCGGAATGGCCTATGGATTAGGAAAAGTGAAGTAAAAACACCTGGGTCAGATCTACCAGCCTAAGTCTCAACAAAAGGGCATTAGGATCCGCATTATTACCTACCTGATAAAAAAGGGAGCTGTAGTGGGCTATGCATTCAGGGCCATAAAAATTTAAAGTTTCAGTAACGCAAAGGGACAGTTGTTTCCCCCTGCACCTTTGATCTATGAGCTGTGACTACAAACATGTGCACCATAGGTTCCCAAACTTACTTGGCCTAACATCCCCTTTTCAGAAAAAGCTATTCAGCCCTACTCCAGGACAAGGCGTGGGCATCTGCTTTTGCAACCCCCTGGATCATTCCAGCACTCACCATGGGGAGGTACTACCCACTTTGGGAAATACTGGGGTATATGATATTCATGTGGTTATTTAATTATTTACTTACTAAATACCCAGTATTATTAGCATTACTCAAATCCAGAGCCACCAATGAGGTGATTGTGCCTTCATAATCAGCAACTACGTTCTGCCACTTCTTAGGTTTTTAAATAATGGGCATGCTTTTTCAAGTAAAACCAAAACCCAAACTCACTGTTATCAAGTAGATGTCGACTCACAGCAACTCCACTGAACATGGTAGAACTGCCTCTGTGAATTCCCCAAACTGTAGTGCTTTGCAGGAAAACAAAGCCCTTGTCTTTCCTCCAAGGTGAAGCTGGTGGTTTCAAACTACTAACCTTATGGATAGCAGCCCAATATGTAACCACTAGGCCACAGTAGCCTAAAAATGAAAACATGTAATAATTTGGTATGCAGGCTCAAGTGTTTACCTTCATCCTAACTTTGTTTTAACAGCAAGGCTGTGACATTTTACTTTTGAGTGCCACAGTAAGTAAGAATATAATCTAAAGTGACTGTAAAAATTTAGACTTGTTACTTTTTTAAACAGGCATTTCATCTCTTATTTTTTCAGGTTATGGTATAAAGAATTATTTAACTTCTATAGTTATTGAGTTTGCACCATAGAAACAGAGAAAATAAAAATTTATGCACCCTTTAATAATTGAAGACTACATTCAACATGCAATCAATCAATCGTGTTGCCTCAAAAGTCCTTCTTTTTGTTTTGTTAGGTTAAATTCTTTTGTCTTTAAAGTTTTTGAACATGTGCTTTTTAGGTTCTACCCTATTATTATAAACACATTTCATTTTCAAATAAAATTATTTCACTATCGGCCTTGCCTTTCTATGCCGTTTTCTCTTATAAAACAAGTCAACTCCCACTAATCCATTTTAAGGAAAATAGTAACAAAAATCAATGAAGAGGTGTATAATTGTGAACAGGCCCTTTTAAGGTTCTTCCTTAGAAATAAAACCTTCCTTGGATACCAAGGATGCCCAAGCAGTTGATTATTAGCTTCTGGTCATCCTCGTCTTTCATAGAAGTCATGAAAAGTGTAACATTTTATGGCGTGCACAGAAATTGGTGGCAGAAAATAGAATTTTTCAACACAGCCAAACATCGTTAACAGGATAGGGAATAAAAGCCAAGGATACAGGATGACCATGGGGGAACAATGAGATCTACCTAAGTATGTACTAATACAAATGTGAAAGCATTTGCTTTCATGTTAGCATATGCTAACATGAACATCCTAACCAGATCATTATTTCTAAGAACTAGAATAGACTTATTCAGCATTGTACACGCATTAATTAACAAACCTCATTAATTATAGAAAAACAAAACCACACACACACACACACACACACACAAAACTCACTGCCATGAAGTTGATGCTGACTCATAGTAGCCGTACAGGACAGGGAGAGCTGCCCTTTTGAGTTTCTGAGGTGGTTACTCTTGATGGGAGTAGAAAGCCAGTCTTACCTCTGCAGAGTGGCAGGTGTTTTCAAACGGCCAACTTTGTGGATCATAGCCCAACTTGTAGCCACTTTGCCACCAAGGCTCCTTGACCGATTGTAAAGCCAATGCCAATTCATCACAACTCTAGGACAGAGGTGAGATGCCCCCAGGGTCACCCATCTGCATGGAAGGAACAGGCTGCATCTTTCTCTCTTGTGTGGTGGGTTCCAACTACAACCTTTCCATTCGAAATCAAGTGCTTTAACCATTTTGCCTCGAGGGCCCCTTTTCTTAAGATTCCTAGGTCTGAGTCTTCATATTTCAGGAGTTTGGAGGGGAAAATCACAGCATCAGATAGCAACAATAAAAGTACAATTTCTTAATTTTGGAGGGTGTTGTGTAATAAAGCTAGAAAAATGTGAATTATATACCTTGGAGAAGGGTACTGGGGCATAAAAATATTCACATGCAAACAATGAACCACTTTTACCCAAGTAAAGGGGTAGGGTAGACCTCATGAGGTCCAGGGGTCCTCGAACTGCGGCTTGCATATGTTGCTCTTTCAGTATATACATCTGACTCAAGTAAAAGTTAAAATCAAACTACGATATTTTCAATGATAAAAATTTAAAGGATATACAGGTGAATGGCGATTTCAATTTTAAATAAAATTTTATTTATGGCTCTTGAATAATTTAAAAATTGTTGTGAGGGACAGGCCTGGCTCTTCTGTCTCAAAAGCTTGCTGATCCCTGGTATAGTCAGTTAAGCACTGGACGTTACTGTTGTCAGCGGTTCAAACCTACCAGACCCTCCTTAGGAAAAAGATGAGGCTGCCTGCTTTCGGAAAGTTTCTTTCAAAAACCCCACAGAGCAATTTTATTGCATCCTATAGGTTGCTATGAGTCAGCTTGATTTGATGGCTGGTTTAATGTAAAGTGGTAAATAGACTAGTTTTTTAAAACCTTATTTTAGTAATAAATCTGAGTTATGTAAATAAGTAATTCTCAACACAAATTTCAATTATTATCTATAGAAAAAAATTTCACCTTTCTTCAGGCGAATAATAATCACCACAGTGGCATCTGGTGGTGCTAATGAATGTGACCAACCAATGAAAATTAACTATACTTACAAACCTTCTGTAAGGCTAAAATCTGGAAATATTGTTTTTTTACCAGGCAAGACCCAAGTTATAAAAATTTCTTTCACTACTACAGACCTCTAAGACTAGACAAAATAGCTTTGTAATTCAGTATACATAAACATACTCCGAACCTAACCATAATGAAAATCACATTAGCCCATCCAATTTTCCCCTTTTGTTCTAGTTTCTTTTTTGCTGAGGAGAAGCGTTGTGAGATCCTAATAGCTGGAATTACGGTGGAGCAGCTGCACACACAAGATGAGGTACAGTACCACGGACTCACCTCCACTCCAGCCTACTGCTAGCTAGGTCTTCTTCAAAATGGGACGAGCCACTCAGGGAGCAACAGCTGTCTTCACATCCTTTGTGATGAAGATGTACACCCACTCCTTTTACACCTTTGCCTGGACCTTTTTAAGTCTCTTCTGGCAAAGTTTAGATTAACAGGAATAGCAGAAGAAAGGATCTTCCTCTCCCAGATGTTTACTCAAGTGCAACTTATTCAGTCTTATTAAATGTAAAGTATCTAGAATGGAGGCCACTGAACTAGATGGCATTTATTTTAGTACCACAGAACTATTGAAAAAACCCAAGTGCACAAATTATTAAGAAATAACAAGCCTAAATTTCAGTAGTAACATAAAACATGGCTCACTTAAATCCATGCTATTTACAGCTGCTGCTATTTTCTGATAAAAACATAATGGTTATTTCAATGTTCAGAACACATTTTGGGAAAAAAAAGGAAAGACAAAAATGAGGCATGTCCACTTATGTGCCATGTGTATTACAGGATACCAAAAAAAATAATAGGTTAATACATCTCTTTCTTGCTAACAGCCATAAGCCCTTAAATCTATAAGCAAAAAAATAGCATTCAGATTCACTTTTTAACTTCCTACCCAAGTTTGGATTAAAAGCCAAACAAAACTCAGTCATTGAGTTAATGCTGACTCAGAGAGACCCTGTAAGACAAGGTAAAACTGTCCCAGTGACTTTCTGAGATTAACTCTTTATGGGAGTAGGAAGCCTCTTCTTTTACCCTAGGGGAGGCTGGTGATTTCAAACTGATGACCTTGTGGTTAGAAGCCCACCTCACAACCACTATGCCAACAGGACTTCTGCAAGTCTGGATACTCACTGCTATCAAGTCAATGCCGACTCATGGTGACCCTATAAGGCAGGGTAAAACTGCCCCTGTAACTTTCTGAGACAGTAACTCTTCATAGGAGTAGAAAGCTTCACCTTTCTCCCGCAAAGTTGGCTGGTGGTTTCAAACAGATGACCTTGCAGTTAGTAGCCCAACTTGTAACCACTATTTTACCAGGGCTCCTGGTGCAAGTTTGGCTAGAAGGGGAAATTTGTAAGGCTAGTTTAACATTTCAAAACAACCATCCCAATTCAAGCAACAGATGTGCTCTTTGAAAACTGAGTTAAAAGCAACTATTTCTAAAAATTAAGAACTTCAACATATATTCCTTTACAAAGGAGAATCCTTTTGTAATACAAATAATTGCTCTGATTTATGAATTTGGGAAGAGGAGGGTCCTCAATAGGATAGGTTGATACAGTGGCTGCAACAATGGACTTAGGCACAGGACCAATTGGGAGGGTGGCACAGGACCACATGTTTCATTCTGTTGTGCACAGGTCTCTAGGGGTTGGACCCACTCAATGGCCCCTAACAACAATTTGGGAATGCAAGTCTTAACTTTGTAAGACAGACACACCTGTATTGTTTGGCATTCATTTTAAGTGACTAAAAAGTATACTGTTCAGTGCACTAATATTTTAATATTTTACTGGAAACTTCAAGAAGGGCCTCAAATTTGAAACGTTTCAACAGGATTTTATTCAAAGATCTGATAACAAACAGATCTCTTCCAATCTTATGGCTCATTTTAATTCTCATCAACTGGACATTGCCACTCCACTTCCAGATGGGAGCTGAACATAAATGCATCAAACAAGGTTGGATCTAAGAGTGGAGGGAGCAATCTCCAGGGAATATCAAGTTCTGCAGGAAGCAGGGCTGAGACCGAAACAATGAGTAGTTTTCTTCAGTTGGCCTCTTTCATAGTGGTTAACCAACACATGATTAGAAGGAGCTTTCCATCTCACCAAAATGAAATGAAAGTTCACAAAATGAAACGATTTCACAAAAGGAAACATTATTCTATATGTTCCCAGCCAGAATAAAAAATAAGGACACTGGATACCTTAAACATTTTATTCAGATAGTATAGTCTTTCCCATTTCCTAATGAGAAGTCAGCTGTCAAAATGCTCTAGAACATGTCTACTTAAAAGGTGTCTTCTCTGTAAGTGGGTGGAGAGTTTGGAATCTATTTTACTTCAACTTACATAAGCTCTAGTTTTATATTTTTCCTTAGAGAAGGTGAGGTTGGAATTCTATTACATGTTCTAGGATATACTAAAATTGGGGTTAACAATATATGGTTGGCACAGATTCAAAGCTTGAGTGGGGAACTACGAATGATTTCTGTAATTCTTTGCCAAACGGAATAATCTCCAAGGAAAAGAACCTCCTCTCCTCATCTTTCCTACCTCTCTCCCTCCCCCAACAACACTACCTCCCTGCTGTGCAAAGAGCCCTTTGTCCTGCCCTGCACTTATCTAGCTGTTTGGCCATATTGACAGGCCTACTGGAGGCATAATAAGGGAGCCAGTCTGATATCAGCAGCTGACAATTTGAAACAAAAATCTTTTTCTAAGACCAAATCCTGCTGCAGATGTCTCTCGTGCCTCCCATACTGCTACCTGTATCTATTTTTCAAACAGAAACAGCAATGAATTTGGCCTTTTTCTCTCAATTAGGTAGCACGGAAAACAAAAAACCTTGATTCCCTGGCTAGAAACTAATTTTGTTAAAATTCCTAGAGTCACTGATTTTTTGTGGTTCCTATAATAGGCAGACCCCCCACCTCCACCCCCCCACCCCAGCCCCAGCTCTTGGGTTAAGGAACTATTGCTTCAATCTGCCATTAGCACTTAAGAAATTCACATGAGGGGAGAAGAGCAGAGGCAGTCCAAGCCAATAATAATATCCACAAGCAAAACTGGCAATCTCGAAGTTTGAAAAATACTGACATTTTTTCAATAAGCAAATAAGATTCCTTTTCCCTGTTTTCATATCAAAGATACTTCATGCCACTCTTAAACACTGTTCCCTCAGGTACTCAGCAAACAAAATCAATATGATGGAAAAATTAAGTGAGGCAGGATTGGATTACAAATTCCTTGCTCAAATGAGAATGGATAAAGTAGACTGAGACTTATTTCATTATTTCTCTACTATATCTCATTATTTCCTTGATAAAATGTTATGCGCTTGAATATATTTGCCAGAGAAGAGAACTTTTTAAAGGTAATTTTTAAACAGCTCCCTCAAAGAGTCACTGGCTAGGTTCACTCAACTTAAAAGAATATATGGTAAAGCAATTTTCATAAGAAACTGATTTGGCAAGGCATATATAGATGATATCCCCTCTACTTTTTATGAACTTTTCTAAATACCATTTTCATGAATTACAACAGAAAAGTTAAAATGACATTTCACCATATTTTGGGATTTGGAGCAGAAAGAAATGGTATCAGTCCCCATCATAGATCCATTACATGTATACAGAGGCTCACTAGCTGTACTACTAAATATACACCATCTCACGTATTTTGCAGAGTCACAGCAAATTTTATGTCTTAAAACATCTATTCAAGAAGTTTAGTTATAACATTGTAGTTTTTAAAAATGAAACAATGCTAGACTTTCTAGTTTCAAATTAAACTCAAAACACATTCCCAGCGTTGAAGTAGGTATTATAAGAAAATTCTATTCAAGTTATAATCCAATTTCTCTGATAAATGTATCCAATAATCAGACTGTGGTTAACTATGACCTATTTATTTAATAAGTTATTTCAATGCAAAGAGACTATTAAAAAAAAGTGGTACATCGACATCTGCATTTTCCACTAGATTATTTTTTCATCCAAAGGCAGAAACTAAATAAACAGCTACTCCCCTAGAAATGCCAGAATAATTTCAGAAGGTAGTCTTGGGATACAAAACAGTATCAGACAACATAAAAATGTTCAAATGTGCTGGTTAAATAAATCCTTTGGAAAGAGCTTAAGAGCCTTCAGAAAATTATTTATATCAAGATAGTAAGTTCTAAGCAACAAGCAAAAAAGCAATTACTCATACAGTAACTTTTAAGTTACCTAGCAATTTAAATGGAAAACATTTGTGTCCTAAACTATAAATAGGCCAAACAATATGAGGGAAATAACTTATCAGACATGCTATATTTGATGATAAGAATTAGAACCATCTAAAATAATCTCTGTGGAAGGTTCTGTTTCATTGGAGTGTTTGTATCACCAGAAAGACAATGCAAGCCACATTTGTGGAGGACAAAACTCATTCCCAATCCTTGTGGTTCCCTGCCACAAACACCAGAGCCATACTATACATTATAGATAATTGTGGAATTAAAGTGCACTTACACAAAATTGAAGGAATAAAAATTCTGAGAGAAAAGATATGTTTAAGTTGCAAGATTCTGGAGGTGGGGGTGCGCCTGGGGGGAGAGGGACGGTGTAACACACATGCATTTATTAGGAGTTGCATGTAATTGGGGGTATGTTTGGGTGGTGGTTCCCCTCCAAGCACTTCAATATTTAAAAGCTCAATCAGAGATCATCTTGTGTGCAGGAGTTGTGAGGGAATGAAGACCATATAAGGGGCTTTCGAGGCTGTCTTCTCAAGTACCCTGTACTACACTTACTTGTTTTCTGAATAGCTTTCGGATGTACCCTGTATTTCAGATGGACTATGGTCAAAGAGCTATCTTTATGATGTCAGAGTAGGACATCAAACACATATGACTCAGTATTATAGGTAAAAACTCCAAAGCAACAATATAAGCCAACAGTGTATTACTAACACAAATGCAAATTAAAGCATTTCGAAAATTTACACTTAGAAAATACTCCAAAATGACAGTTCTCTTTAGATTTCAGTCTTTTAGGATTTTGAGTTTGGTAAAACATCTATTCCAAAGGTATTAAGACCTAAGGAACGGAAAGAAAAAAGGCGACACACAAGAAAATATAAAAACTGACTAAGGAAAAGATGGAAGACAACAGGCCAGCTGCAGGAAAAGCTGATTTCCCCACCTGGTCTTAGGAAGATCCTAAAATCCTGTTTACTTTGCTTTTAAATAGACTCAAAAATGAAAACTCCAGTGGAACTTGGTTTTATCCAAGCACAACTCCCCAGATTAAAAAAACAAAAACAAACCACTGTCCCAAACAAAAAGAGAAAAATAAAAAGGAAAAGTACAAGTACAATTTAAGTACAATACCGTTTTCTGTTGCTATTCATAAATGGGTAGAAGGTTATGAATTGCTAATTTCCATCTCCCCTTGAGAACATACAAACCAGCTTGGCAGTGAATATTACCAGCAAAGCAAGGCTTCTTCTTAGTCTTGAAGCAGCCATTGCCTAAGTGCAGCTCCCTGCAGCCAACAGCATTAATGGACGCTGCACTGCTGTCCTTCCCTGGAGACAGCAGCCAGCACTACTCAAGCTTCTCACGTAGCAACCAGAGCTCCAGAGCCAGCAGCTGCTGCTGCCTTGTATACTCACCCTGTGATCCAACCCAAAGGAACCTCCTCTCTACCCACCCCCACTCCTCACAGTCTTTCTTTTTTTTGGCCAGTGCTCCATGCTAGAAAGACTGGAATTCTGCTTTTAGAAAGAAACAACCCTAGGGTCATCCTTCAAGTTTGCAATTAAGGCCCTTTATTCGGGGAAAAACCCAACAATGAAAAAAGAAAACCTTCATGAACTCCCAAATATCTACTTAGATGAATCCAGCAATTCAGGCACTAAGATTACGCTTTAGTCTTCAGAAGGACAATTCCCAGGCACTCTAAAACAGAATTTAAATGTGTAGCTAGAGACGGAGCCTTGTGTCGTATCCTACCAAAAAGGACATACTTCATTTTTCTACATTTAGTGACGAGTAAACCTTAAACACTCTAATCCTATAATGAGCCAGAATTTTTGGCTCTGAAGCAAAACTAATGATCCTCCTGATAAAATTGAAGAGAAAAATCCAACGAAAAATGTTCTGCGTCTGCCAAGAGGCCTAAAACCTTTGATTCAGAGTATTCTCTGCTTCAGTCCTAGCTCATATTCCATACATCTAAAATTACCACCTCTAAATTTCCACTCAATGTGACCTAAAAACATTAGCGATATAAAATTAACTACCAAAAAATATTTTTCCCCCAAATAACAACTACAGAAACCACTTCTGGAAAAGGCCCCTCCCCCCTCCCCCTGGGAAACTCAGCTGGCTTCTGCCCATTCAAAAGTATAGCTCGGTACCAACAAAGAAAGGTAAGTATGACCTTGGTCACGAATATGCACTGAAAACAACCTGTCTAGTCAAACGACGAAGGAAATCGCCCGAGAAGCAACTGGAGAGATGAACTTAAGTTGAGACAAAGCCCCAAGGAACCCAGGGCTCTGGGCGAGACACGAATTACTGGGGAACACATTGCACAAGTAACATGAGAAAGCAGAAAATGCAGGTCACACATGCACCCCTGGCCCAGACGGGCAGGGCTGGCTGCAGCACCGCGACCGAGGGGAAGGGAGCCCGCTTACACGCCGGCGGAACGAGACCAGCACAGGAGCGCGACAGCATCAACTGTTGGCACACGGGGGCTTTCCCCACCGGTCAACTTTCCCTCCTGCGAGCCGCCTCCCTAAACCGCGGCCGTTCCCCGGCCCCAGGGACTGCACACCCTCGGCTTCCACGCGGAGGGGCAGAGGACTCAAAAAAGGTCGATTCCTCGGCCTCTTAGAGGCCGTCTCAAACGACTGCGCTCCACGCCCAGGGCAGGGGAACGACACCATCTGGCTCCTCTCCAGCCTCGAACCCTAGAAATGCGATGGGGCCGGATCAGAGCGCCTGGGGACGCCGCCGCCGGGAGCCCAAGAATGTGAGGTGGGGGTGGCGACCGCTCTGTCTCCGGGGTGGGAAAGGAAGCGGCCATCGGAGACGGGATCGCAGGCGGAGAGGGCGGGCGTCCGGGAGGAGCTTTAGAAGGGGAGCTCGGGCCCCCCCCAGCCATCCGCGTTGCCACCAGGCCGCGAGGCCCCGGGGCGGGGACGGGGGGGTCTGCCTGTGTGTCCTGCGAGGAAGGCAGCGGGGCTGAACCTCAAGTGAAAGATAAACGTGGAGTGGGCAGTTCCCAGTTAGAGTGAAGAGGCGAGGGGGGAGGGGAGGGGTCCTGACTCAGGAAAGACGTGAAAAGGAGAGTGGGGTCCACGGGTGGGGAGGCTCTCGCTCGCTCTCTTGAGACAGGGAGGGGTGCGTCGGTGTGTGGGGGGCGGCGAGGGGGAGGAGAGGCAGCACCCTGCTGCCCGGAGCGCGCCTAGGGAGGGACAGGCCCACGTCCCGGGGTGAGCGAGCGGAGACCGAGGGAGGTGACCCTTCCCTCCCCCGAGGCAGGGTCGGGAGCTTAGGTCTCTCTCTTCGTAACAGACCCTTACCTTGTCCCAGGCGCAGCCGGGGCCTGGGCCCGGGCTGCGGCGCACAGCACTCCCGGGAGGCAGCAGGTCTCGAGTTAGGCCCAACGCGGCGCCACGGCGTTTCCTGGCCGGGAATGGCCCGTGCCCGGGAGGTTGGGGGTGGGGGCAAAAAGGCGG
>NW_022103928.1:60396420-60405346 GCF_000313985.2 Echinops telfairi | reverse complement strand
CTGTCACAGAGACCCAGACTGGAACCTACTGCAGCCGCTGCCCGAGCGGAAACGCCACTGACCGCACGGGGATTCCCAGCGCCGGCGCCAGGGGCACCCAGACACGCCCCCTCCCGCTGCGCCATTGGCTTCCTCGCCCACCGCCCCGTACCCATTGGCCAGTTCGCCGCCAATCAGCGGAAGCTGCCGGGCCTCCTGGAGAAGAGGCTGTGCTCTGGGGCTCCGGATCCTCAGAGAGCCTCGGCTAGGTAGGGGAGCGGAGCTCTGGTTGGAGGGAGGCCGGGTCGGTTGGGGGGCTAGGGGTGGCTGGGGTGGCTGAGGCGGACCTTTTGGTAGTTCGGCATCCCTTTCTCCCGTGAGGAACTGGGAGCATAACATTTGTTAAGCTGACGGGAAAGGGGAGGTCGGACTCAGTGGGGAGGGCGGCCCGCCCTGCCGCAACCGGAGGGGGAGGGCGAAGGGTGCGCGAAAAGCACGGAACCGGACGGAGCCTTTGCACTCGTAAAGGGAGGAGTGCTTCCGGTTTACGTCTTGCCGCTGATTGGCCTCTTCTCCTCCCGCCGTGTGAAAACACAAATGGCGTATTTTGGTTGGAGTAAGCCATCTGTCAATTACGGCAGCGGGAGAGCGCAGCCGCCTGGGGACTTTCGCATTGCCCCCTGGGCGGGGTGAAGGAGAGCTGGATGTGCGGGCGCGGTCGGCTCCCCGCGGGAGTTGGCCGGGGCTTTTGGTGGTGGTGGTGGGTGGAGGGGTGTCGTTTAGAGAAAGTAACTCCCGCGCGCGCGCGCTTTCTCACCCTCTCCTTTATGGGTGGGGGGTGTCGGTTTACCCGCCGATTGCTCGATCTCGGCATTTGATTGGCTGCTGAAACTCGAGGAACGGTCCGTTGCTATTGGCTCAGATTCCAAATGAGTGAAACCACTACGCGGTGGAGAGGGGGGTGCCCAGGGTGGCGTGGAGGCGGTCATTGGTTTAGTCCTGGAGGCCCAGCGCCGCAGTGTCTGGCCCAACGCCCCTGCGCAACGTGGCAGGAAGCGCGCGCTGGGGGCGGGGGTAGGCTGCCAGTCGAGGCTTCTGGGGGCGGCGACCAGGGCTCAGCCCGGGGCGCCCGCTTCCTGAAGGACAAGACGAGTCCCATATGCTACTAGCACTGTGGAGGTGGGGAGGGTGTAGGGTCGGCCTGGCTGGTTCGTGAGTGGGAAGCATAGGTGCTCAAAAGTAGGCTGGGGCAGCAATCCTAAGGGAGCTGCAGTAGAGGTGGGGAGAAGGCCGCACCCTTCTCAGTAGGGGAGGGGAGTGCTGCAATACCTTTAAGGGAGTTCTCTGCTGCTTCCTGTCTCTTAAGGACCGCCCCTGGCCTAGAAGGAGCCCTCCCTTTTTATGAGCTCATCGACTCCATGTCGCGCTGCACCTTCTGGATTGTGGGTGTGATTCTTTTACTCAGATTGAGCTAGCAAAAATTCCAACAGAGGTGTTCTGAGCAGGTTCTCAATGAAAGGTTAGCATGAACCACTCTTAGACAAACGAGAGGGAGCCTAAGAGAACTGGGAATAAGAGAGCCGGGGAAGGGGCCTTCAGTATTTAAAATCTTGTCTAGGTGTGCAATTTGTTTTTAAGTATTTGGTGAAAGTTTACACAGTACGTTAGGTTTCCGTTGATGCTTTCTACACAAGTTGTTCAGTGCCAGTAGTTCGAGTTATCAGTGTGCCAGCATTCTCTTGTGTTGTTTACTTTGTAGTACTAGTTTCCCTTGTTCTCTTATAATCTTTGCGTTTGAGAAATTGTTGACTTGCTGGTCTCATGCCGATCTTTTGTTAAGTAGACCATTGATCTTATGGGTAATATACTCTTTTGTATGCAGTTCTGCTATTTGGCTAATAGATGATCCCAGATAGGTTTGGTTCTAGTATTAAAGGACTCTGCGATAATCAAAGACAACCTCTTACTGTTCCACTTGTGAATATTTTTTAATCATTTTATTGGGGCTCATCGCAATCCATATATACACCCATTGTATGCCAAGCACATTTGTACATTTGTTGCCCTCATCCTCAAAACATTTGCCTTCTACTTAACCCCTTGGTATCAGCTCTTCATTTTTTATACTTATTTTTGAAAATAAGAATTCGTATTTTCCACGTTTTTCTCCCTTTTGACTTGGGATCCCAGTACTTCCTCAACTGGTAGGTTGGACACCATCGTAGTTCTTCGTAGTCTCAGGTTAGATGAGGTTGGAATTGTTCCATATGACTTAGCCTTTAAAACCCAGAAAACCCATGATGAAAGGTGTTTGGTTATGTCTGGGGAGTATCAGAATTACATGTAACCGGAGACACTTATCTGTCCCCACCTATGTATGCATTTGCCTACCCATATACCCGTTCTCCTGCACTCATCCATATGTGCTTGAGTGCTGCTTATTGCTTTGGTTGTGCTGTTTTCATTACATCCACAGTGCCTACTTGTATAAAAAGCCTACTTTGCCCACTCTGTCTCTTGTGACCACTAATGAGCACGAATCTCTATTGTCTTGTGAAAGAGAAATCATGCAATATTTGCCCTTTCTGGCTTGATTTAGCATTATATTTGTTAGGTCCATCCATGTTGCCTGTTTTACAGACTTACATTGTTCTTTATAGTTGCATATTATGCTATTGAATGCATGTACCACATCCCCCCCACCCCATTCTACCGTTGATGGGCTTTTTTGGTTGTTCTCCTTCATTTGCTTTTGTGAATAAAGTGCAGTGAACACAGGTGTAGCTAGGCCTGTGTGTGTCATTTGCAGGACTTGGAGTATACCAAGTTGCTCTGGTCATGTGGTTAAGTGCTCAGCTGCTAACTGATTTGGCTTTTTAAACCCACCAGCTTATCTTTAAGAGAGAAAGATAGTACTATGCTTTTGCAAATGAACGTAGAACTTTAAGTTCTGCTCTGTTACAGGGTTGCTGTGCGTATTAGGATACATACTTAGGCGTGGGATTGCTGGATCATAAGGTAGTTCTAGTTGTATTTTCTTATCAGTGCCCTTTCTGTTAAGCTAGTCTCATTGTCCTTTCAATTTGCATCTAATAAAGAATGATCTTGACCATATCTTCATAGCTACTTGGATCCCCTTTGTGAAGGTTTTGTTTGGGAAAGTCCTTTGCCCATTTTGGGATGGGCTTGTCTTTTTGAGTGACTGCAGTGTTTTGTTTTTTTTAATGGATTTTAGAGATTAGACCCTTAACAGGTAAATCATTTTTTACAAAAGGTATGATCCCTTAGATTTCTTCCTTTGTGTCTTCCAGGAATTTTAAGGTATTAGAGCTAACATTTAGGTCTGTAATTCTTAGTTAGTTTTTGTGTGAATTGTGAGGGATGGTGATGTTTCATTTTTCTGGAAGTAGATTTTCTGTTTTACCAGGCATCATTTATTATACACTGGTAGACTCTGTCAAAAACAGTTATCCATAGATAACTGGGTCTAATTCTAGCTTCTTAATTCTGTTCTGACCTATGTGTCTATGACTGAACTAATATCAAGCTGTTTTGATTACATTGTTTTGATATTGGATCTTATGAAACCTATTTTGTTTGCTTTGAGTATTCAGGTTTTTTCCACCATATGAAGTTGGTCAGTAAGTTTTCCCATTTCAATAAGGAATTGTTGGGATGTGTTGATTGCATTGAGTCTTTCTTTAGATTGCTTAGTTAGGATTGACATTTTCCTGTGTCAAGTCTTCCAATTCATGAGACCAGTATGTCTTACCAATTTTAGTCTCAAACTCACTGCTGTCAAGCTGGTACCTATTCATAGTATCTTTCTTAGGACCGACTAGAACTTTCCCAGACTGCAAAACTTTGTGGGAATGGAAAGCCTCATGTTTCTCCGGAAGAGTGGCTGGTGGTTTTGAACTGTTTGGAAATGAGTTAATGGCAAGCTGTTCAACCTGTGGTTAGCAGCCCAACTTGTAACCACTATGCGGCCAGGGTCCCATAAAGATCTAGATGTGAAAAGAAAAAAAAAAAGATCTAGAAATGTCTGTACTCTGTGCTCTCCACATTTCTTTGTTAATGCTCTGGCTAAGGACTTCCAGTACAATGTTGAATAAGAATGGCAACAATGTACATTCTTATCTTGTTCCTAATTCTCAGAGGGATGGCTCACTGCCTTTTTCAATTGAGTAAAGTGTTGACCGTTGATTTTACATATATGCCCTTAACTATGTCACAAATTTCCCTTTCTGGTTTTACTGTATGTTTCTTTATTAGATTTTATCATGCTTTTTCTGCATCAGGTGATAGGGTTATTTTCATTTGTATAGTCTTTTTCCCCCATTTGTATAGTTAGTCTGTGTGCTGGATTATTATATTTGTTGATTTTCTAATGTTGAACCACCCTTGCAATCCTCATAAATTTCACTTGGGGTGTGTGTATCAGTAGAGGAGTGTTGCTTTTGTTTTTTGGTGTGATTTTTTTGGGGGGAGGTGGGGTGGTTGTGAAGTCTGTTAGAATTTTGTTGAAAAAATTAGTACCTATGCTTGGCCAGTGATTTTCTTTTTTAAGGATGTTGGACATTGATTCTCTTTTTTAGTTTTGCCTTTTCCTTGTTTTTAGGTATTGGCTGTTCTCACTTAAAAGCTAATGGAATAATAGAAAGGGTTTGATACAGTTTTCCTCCTGTATTTTTAAAAAAAATCAGTGTCATTTTCAACAGAAAAGTTGGTGAAGCGTGATGTTGGACAGTGCAAGATATGACAAAATAATTTATAAATTATCGAGGGTTCATGAGGTAGGGGGGAGTGGGGAAGGAGCGAGGGAAAATGAGTAGCTGATGCCAAGGGCTTAAGTGAAGAGCAAATGTTTTGAGAATGTTGAGGGCAACAAATGTACAAATGTGCTTTACACAATTGATGTATGTATGGATTGTGATAAGAGTTGTATGAGCCCCCAATAAAGTGATTTAAAAAAAATTAATGTCATTTTATTGGGGGGCTCTAACAGCTCTTGTAATAAGCCATATATAAGTTGTATCAGACTCATTTGTTCATGTTGCCATCATTTTCGAAATATTTCCTTTCTACTTGAGCCCTTGGAAGTAGCTCCTCCTTTTTCCCCTCCCTTCCACACCCTCCCACACATGGACCTCTGATAAATTATAAATTGTTAATATTTTCTTATTTTACACCGTCCACTGTCTCCCTTCTCCAACGTTTCATTCCCCTGGGGGGGTGGGCTATACATCCATCATTGTAGACGATTCCCCATTTTTCCTCTTGTATTTTTGAAAGAGCTTGAGTAGAGTTAATGTCACCTCTTATCTGAATGTGCAGTAGAATCCCTAGTGTTGTTCTCAGGTCTTGGACTTTTTGTGTTGGTGGTAAATTTTGAAGCCATCTTCTGTATCATCTTTGGTAATGTATCTTTAAATTTCTTTCTGTCTGTCTTTGTGTTAGTTTGGGTCGGTAGTGTGTTTCAGGGGATTTGTCCATTTCATTTATGTTCTCATATGGTTAGAGTATTTCTCATAGTATTTAGTTAGAATCTTTGTTGAGCCAGTTGTAATGATGCTAATGTAATTTCTTTATTTGGTTACTGTTTGGGCCAGGGCTGGTCTGTGCAGCCCCTTCCCCCAGCATTCCAAGAAGCGGGTATGCAGAAAAACAAGCTGATTTCTCACAGACCACATCCTGACTCAGACCCTGCAGCTGCAGCGCTAGAGACCCTGCTCCCCTTCCTCTTATCAGCACGTACTTCCTTGACTCAAGCCCTATACATGTCCCACCGCCTCACTGCCAGGCGCGACTTCCCTGACCTAGCTCATTGGGTCTTGGAATCCAGATTGCCCAGGAGTTCTTTCCATGCCTTAATAAAACCGTGATTAACTTCACATTCCCGTCTGAATTCTATTTCGTTCTGCGCCTCCGTTTTTACCTCTCATCTTGATGCCAAAACATGAGAGTGGTAGGAAAAGCGCCGTGCTGCCCCAACTTCCCTCTGGTCAGAGCGCTGCCCTGTCCTCTGCTTCCCCAACCTCTGGCGCCTGTCTGAACGAGCGACTGATGGTTAGAGTGTGTGTGTGTGTGTGTGTGTTCGTTCCGTCTTATCATTCCGGACACCAAGGACCAGTAAACTCATGGAAACATAGAGTCCCCTAAAGGGCTGCCACGGCAGGGATTTATTCTGCCGCACTAGTACTAAGAGGAGCTGGAAATAATTGCCTTTTCCCGAAAGGGGGGTGTGTGTGTTCTAAGATAAGGACAGTTTGTCATCTCCATCCTTTTCTTTGTGTCTATCTTCTCTCATGTGGCCTCCAGCCTTTTGTCTCTGTGTTTACTACCTAGGATTCCTGCCATTAACAGGACTCCTAGCACTGGGCTTAGCGGTCACTGTACCTTTTGACTGGACTAGAACACAGAGTGTGTCTGAGCTTTTTCTACTTTGTGTGTTTTGTGTTTGCAGCTCTGCAGGGCCTGCCCCCAGAACTACTCTAAAATCAACTTCCTCTTTTTTCATCCTCAACAAAAGCCTCTGCCCTCCATTTTTACTGTCCACAAGCCAAGCCACTCCCTCTCCTTAGCCACCCCGTGCTGTCTCACTGATTCAAGGTCCCTGTCTGCTGGATAAAGCCACAGGCCTGCGCCAGGGAACCTCCCTGTTCCCAGAGAGTCCAGGACTTTCTGGGTCCCCAATTCTGATCGGAAGGCCTCTCAGGGTTACGGGCTACCTCCTGACTGATGGGTGTGGATGGGGACTTGGGTACACCCTTCTCTGCCCATACCTCCTGCAGTTTAAGACATCAGGGAAGCACCCTGTCTAATTCCCCTAAGAACAGTCCTTTGGGGTTCTTACTGGCCGACCTCACCAAGCTGGGTCTGGCTCTGGACATTCGCCCTAAGTATCTAGTCTTTTTCTGTAACCAAGTGTGGCCACAATACCAATTAGACAACAGGTAACGCTGGCCAGAAAATGATACTTAAAATTTCTATTTTCTCTGCAACCTTGACAATTTCTGTAACCAGACTTAAAAATGGCCTGAGGTTCTGTATGTTCAGGCTTATTTTCCTCTGATCTCGTCTCTCCTAATGTGCCTCCTGTCACCCATCCCAGGTTCTATTTGCCCAATCACCCGCTGCGACTCCTACCAAACTCCAGTTATATATTACTGCCACAAGCTGATCTCACCCCTTCTAACTCCCTGGAAACGTCCTTCCCGCCTACCTGTCTTCCACCCTACTCCATTCACCTTCTTATCTTGTCCCCAGTTTCCCATCTCACACACCGTAAAGGTCTAAAAACGTATCATTCAATGCTTCCTAACTAGCATATTGTGCCTGCTCACTCGCCTTGCAACACTCCTCTTATCAATGAAGCCGTAGTCCCTAACCTCTACACTCTTTTGTCCCATATTCCTCCTAGTAAGACCCATTCTTCTATACTTGATTTAAAAGATGCCTCTTTACAATCTCGCTAGACCCCCACTTGTCAGTTTCTTTTTGCCTTCACTTGGGAAGACTAAGACACTGAAACTGCCTCCCAGTACACGTGGGGGATCCTTTTCCGGGCTACTGCGACTCGTCCCACTTGTTTGGCTTGGCGCTATCTGCCGACCTTTAACACTGCCCCCTCTTGCTGTCCACTTTGCTAGAGTATGTAATCTGCTGCTGTGTAGCCCGCCCAAAACCTGTTCGTTAAAACACACAGCCCAACTCAAACTTTTTAGCTCCTAATGGCTATCGAGTCACAAGCCAAAGCCCAATCTCTCACACAGCTGTTACCTGCTTAGTTCTACACCTCACTCCCACCACCAAGAAACTTATAACAGACTGACACTGGAGCTCCAAGCTCCAGAAACTGCCGATCAGATACTTTCCTTACTGGGTTTTGTAGGATTTTTTAGACACTGGATTCCTAATTTTTCCTAATTAACTAAGCCCCTTTACGAAGCCACTAAAGCCACTCCTGTTGGCCCTCTAGACTCTTCCCAAGTTAGTCAAGACCGCTTTTAACAAGCTCCAACAAACTCTCCCATCAGTCTCTGCCTTTACATCTAACCCTAATAAACCCTTTTTGCTTTTCACAGACGAGAAGCAGGGTATAGCAGTTGGGGACCTAACCCAGCCCTTGGGGCCCACCCACTCCCAGTAGCCTATCTGTCCAAACAGCTAGATATGACAGGGGCTGGCAACTGTGCCTCTGGGCCCTGGCAGTAGCCGCTACCCTTACTAAAGAAGCCCTAAACAAACACTAGGAAAACCTATCCAAATGTTATCTACCCACAGGCTTTAGGACCTCCTCTTATATTGAGTCCTGTCTCTGCTGTCTCCAAGCAGCTTACAAGAAATCCACCCAATGTTTATCAAATACCCTACTCCAGGGTCCCTCCTTAAACCCAGAAACTCCAACCTCAACTCCCAGACTCACCAGGACCCGATAGTCACTCCTGCTCACAAACAATTGAGGAACTAGCAATACCCCAACATAAACTTTTAGATCAACCCTATCGTAATCCAGATCTAACTTTGTTTGTTAATGGCAGTTCTGTTGTGGATATCCAGGGACAGCGACAAGCCACCTATGCTGTGTTTCACTAAACCAGGTTTGGGAAGCTGCACCTCTCCCAGTTGGGACCATTTCTCAAAAGGCACAACTCATTCCTCTCACTCGAGCTCCCCACTTAGCTAAAAGAAAAACAGTTAATATACATACTGACTCAAAGTACAGTGAACCCTCGCCACTTCGCGCTTCGACTTCCGCGGCTTCACTCTATCGCGGTTTTTGCGTAACCGCATGCTCTGTCATTACTGCCACTGATTGGCTCATACTGTACATGCTTGATGCCATAAATAATATAATAAATGATAATTGTAACGTCCAAAATGTTTTACTGTATTTTCCCTTTTTCGTTTAATAAATTGGGTAATACGAGTGTAATGGTGACTA
>NW_022103928.1:60342189-60395078 GCF_000313985.2 Echinops telfairi | reverse complement strand
CTTAATACTAAACCTATAAATATAGGCACATAGATCTATTTCCCCTTCCTCATATAGATATATTTGCATATGTACATATCTTTACCTAGACCTCTGTAAGTGCCCTTTGCTTCCCAGCTCTTTCCTCTATTTCCCTTGATTTTCCTCCTGTCCCATTATCATGCTCAGTCCCCACTAGGATTTCAGCAATTCCTCTTGGTTACTTTACCCTTGATCATGCCCTACCAGGTCTCCCACACCCACCTCCCCACCAATTTGGATCACTGAATAACTAATCTTTTACAAGCCCTTCAGCTACCAACTAGCTATTATCCACTGTAAGGGACACCACACTGGTAACTCTCTTGTAACACAGGGCAACAACAAAGCAGATAGTACTGCCAGGAACCTAACTATCAACTCTACTAACCCACCTCCAAATCTCTACTTTACCATCCCTGAGTTGCAACCCTCTTACACACTCCAGGAAAGAGCCACCCTGACCCAGAAGGGAGGAACGAAAACCCCTGAATGGTGGATACCCTGTTTCCCCAACAATAAGACCGTGTCTTATATTAATTATTGCTCCCAAAGATACGCTAGGTCTTATTTTCAGGGGATGTCTTAATTTTCCATGAAGAAGAATACGGTTCACATATATTGGTTATTGTTTTATTAAAAGAGACCTCGCACTTCCTGTCTGCTCTGGCTGCGCTGCAGCAAACTGACCTGTGTTGGTGGCGTCCGCTGCTACGGTCCAGAGTTACAGTATCTTTGGGCGGCCTTCTTTTCAGTCAGATGCCTTATATTTCAGTCTGAGGCAAAACTGTAAGTAGGTCTTATTTTCGGGGGATGTCTTTTGGGGAAACACGGTAGTTCTTCACAGTCAGGTAGTGTTACCAACACAAGAATCCGAGGACCTGATACACCAAATAGCATTCCTCCTTACACATAGGGCCTCCCAGTTCCTACAACCAATATTTTACCACCCCAAAATGACCCAGTTTATCCAAAATGTAAGCTCCTGTTCCGTGTGCAAAGCCACTAATACTCAAGCAGCCCTTAAACCAAAGATCTCCCCACACCAACTGTGTGGCTTTCTGCCCGGCCAAGACTGGCAAATTGACTTCACTCATATGCGTAGCCACAAACGTTTTAAATTCATCTTCACATGAGTAGGTAACTTCAAAGGACGGGCCGAAGCTTTCCCCATCAAGCGAGAAACAGCAGATAGGGTCACAGACACATTACGAACCCAAGTCATTACCAGCTTTGGCCTCCAAACTCCATTCAGTCTGATGACGGTCTCTGTTTCATATCCCAGATCACACAAGTTGCACTCACCCTAAACATCAAGTGGCACTTACATATTCCGTATAGGCCTCAGTCCTCTGGAAAATTTGAGAAAATTGATGAAATTATAAAAAGTCATCTCTCAAAACTGTCCCTAGAACTTCGTTGCTTATGGGTATATCTCCCTCTCACCTTAACTCGAATTTGGGCCACCCCTTGCTCCCTGTCCTTTAAGCCGCTATGAGCTACTGTACGGCAGTCCCTTTCTGATTAATCACAACCTACCAATCCAAACACCACCACTAGCAAACTATTTACCCTTTCTCTTTTAAGGAAACTGCTCCAGGAGCACACAGACAAGTGTCTTCCCACCACAGACCCTACAGGACCTGACTCGCCAGTCATCAGCCCAGGAGACTGTCCTGCTCAAAGAACTTCTTCCTCAACCCTTACAGCCTAAGTGGACAGGACCATACACTGCCATCCTCACCATCCTCAGTGTAGTTAACGTCTTCAGTGACCCCAACTGGCATCATCTCACCAGAGCAAAGCTAGCCCCCAGCATGAATCATGCCCAGTGTTCAACCCAAGTTGGGGGCCTGCTACCCTACGCTTTACTAGGAAGCCTTCTGTTTCTCATGCCTAATATAACCAGAGAGACCCGTGGTACCAAGCTGGGAACTTACCTTTTCCTTGCCCAACTCAAACCCCACCAAGTCCAGGGTCTTAAGTGTGGCAATTTGTTGTCCAGGAAGCCTATCGGGCCAAACCCATGTTATCAGCAAAGCACACTGTCACCAGGGTGGGTGCTGGAAAATAGTTTGCATCCAATTTAACTTTACTCACCTCCTCTCCGTAAGGACCAAGTCTAACTTTAGGGAAGCCCAGGATCCTCTGGGCTTTGGCCTCCAAACTCCATTCAGTCTGATGACGGTCTCTGTTTCATATCCCAGATCACACAAGTTGAACTCACCCTAAACATCAAGTGGCACTTACACATTTTTGACCAGGTTGAAGGTTATTGTAAGTGGTGGCCAGACGAATACAAGGGGTACCCTTACATCTCGTGTAAATAGCACACAGGCACCAAATCAAATATCTTCACCACAAATGGTCGAGGAAAGTTTAAAATTTTTATTCCGGATCCCTGGGACCCGAGGTGGGGAAAAGGTGATGAAGGAGGTCTGTGTAAGTCCATCAGATACTCTAAAAAACCCATGTCCATTCTAAAAATCCATAGGTAGTATATCCAGGTTCCTCACCCACCAAAAAAGCTAGATGAAGTTGCTAGGGAAATACGGCACAAATGAATTTCAGTTACTAACTCAATTAACAAAAAAAAGAACAGCAGTCTTCACCCTTGACAGTGGGTAAAACTGATCCAGAAAGCTGCCAACCTAATGCTTCTGGGATTAAAAACTGATACTGTTCTCTCTCTGCCTCCCTCCAGTGCCCATTGTTGGCTGCTGCCCCAATAAATTTTCTCCCCTCTGGTAATATCAGCAATATTTGTCCTACCCCCATTCCTAATATGCCATTATTTGTCCCAGAAAACAACATTGTTAGCTACCCCCTGTGCTATTTGCCATCCACAATCCAAAGCCAGAATCTACACTGTAACTACACCAAAAACGTTACAGGCTCACTTAAAGCCCCCCAAGGAACCTTCTGGTGCAGTGGAACTCTGACAAAGTGCCTCAATGCCTCCAGCCACTCCACTTGCCTCCCAGTCACCGTAGTTCCCCAACTCACTTGAATCAAGTGAGCAGTATTCCTGCCAGTCGGACTTAGCTTTGCTTCCTCCTTGACTGCAGCTGCCATGTCTGGAGGAACAATGGGACAATCTATTCAGGCTCAGACCTTTATTGACAAATACAACTTATTATATATTCCACCGATGATTCCCCTCCCTCCAAAGACAGCTAACGTCCTTAGCACGTCACCCTGCAAAACTGCCAAGCCTTTGGTTTACAGCAGAAAAAGAGGGACATGTATGTTTTTAAATCAAGAATGCTGTTACTATATTAATGAATGAGGCATAGTTGAACAAAATGTTAAAGTGCTCCATGCTATGGCCGATGAAATTAAAATGTGTCAACTGAGCTCTACTAACTCCCCTCTCTATACCCTGTCATGGCCTAGATTATACCCCTCCCCCTGATAATCTGTGTATTATTCTAGCTCCCTGTGTGTTTAAATTTTTGCAGGAACTAATAAGAGACATCCCCAACCTGACAATCAACCAGCGTTTAATTCATCCCAACTGTCAACCAGCCCAGGCCCTGAACCTTCGACTTTTAACCCCTCCCCTCGTCGCCCCATACCAGCAGGAAGTAAAGACTTAAGTGGACACCCATTATCACTAAGAGTCTGGAATGTTTGGGTCAGGTCCTGACTCTGCAGCTCCTTCCCCTAGTCTCTTATCAAGACGGATAACTTGCTGGATTGTGCAGCCCCTTCCCCCAGCATTCCAGGAAGCAGGTCTGCAGAAAAACAAGATGATTTCTCACAGACTACATCCTGACTCAGACCCTGCAGCTGCAACACTAACACCCTCCCGCCCTCCTATCAGCACGTACTTCTTGACTGAGCCCTATGTATGTCCCACCGCCTCACTGCCAGGTGCAACTTCCCTGACCTGCTGGTTGGGTAGTGGAATCTGCCTAGGAGTTCTTTACTTCAGATTCTCATCTGAATTCTATCTTCGTTCCATGTCTCCGTTTTTTACCTCACGGTTACCGTATATACTCGAGTATAAGTCGACCCAAATATCAACTGAGCCATCTAATTTTACCACCAAAAAATGGCATTAATGTGCTGAAAAACTTGGCTTAGACTTGAGTATATATGGCATTTCCCTCTGGGTGTTTTTTTTTTTTTTTAACCAGTCCAGCCAGTGGTTTTACTTTGAATTTCTTTCTGTGTATTTCTTTTTTTTTTTTTAAACATTTTATTAGGGGCTCATACAACTGTTATCGCAATCCATACACACATCAATTGTGTAAAGCGCATTTGTACATCATTCTCAAAACATTTTCTCTCCACTTAAACCCCTGACATTAGGTCCTCCTGTGTATTTCTTTAGCTGTTTTCCAAATGTTTTGATGTATTTTCACTTGATTTTAGGGATTTTCCATGAGTAATAGTTTTTATGATATTATAGTTTGAATGCATTATTTTGTTTTGTGTTGATACTTAGTAACAATATAGCCAGAGAAGAAGCTTTGCATGTTTTCAGTCTTAAATATTTGGTGGTTTGTGTCTGTTTTGGGTTATTTTCTACTCTTAAGTGACCCATGTGTGCTGGAGAAGACTGCCTTCTGGTGTTGGGTAGAATGCTCTCTATATAAAGGGGCTTCAAAAAGTTTGTGGAGATTAAAAGATAATGGAAATTTTCCACACACTTTTTTCTGCTCCTGCATAAGTTTATAAGACCCAATTAGCTTATTATGATTTTGTTTCTCAGTGTTCTTAGTAGTGACTTTTGTAGATGTTGTGTCTATAATTGAATTTTTAATGCTGAAATCCCTTACTATTATCACACAGTTCTCTATTTCTCTTTCTATATTGTACAATATTTTTCCTATGAACTTTTTCATTAAAAAATTGTTTTATTGGTCATGCTGAGACCTTTGTATGTTCACTTTGTAGTCCAACTCCAGTTCCTATTCAAGATAAACCCTTGGTTCTTATTACTAACATTTTAAGATTTTCTTTGACTTAGAAGTGCACGACCTTCCACATCTTAACAATTGCTAAGGGCTCGTGTTTTGGGAACAGCTGGGCTGTTTGGGCTCGCCACTATACACACTCTGACTCGTTGTTAAGGTAATCAGCCTCTCAAGTCTCAGCTCTACCTCTTCACATTTTAGCTCTTTAAGTTTTATTTAAGAAGTTGTTTGTTTTTGTGCTTGCTAGTCAGCTTTAACTGTCCTTGGCAATTAAAATGAAAAATTGGAGGTAAAATCACAATCCTCTATGGGTCGTTGCCTACAAGGAACAAGCCCTTCGGTCCTTTGGCGGGCACAATCTTGCCTGCTTGGGAAAGCCTAATTCAATACAATCTGCTACATCTGCGTCCCATCTTGTGGGTTTATTCAATTACCTAAATTAGCTTTTCTGCACATTATATTGGAAAATAAATGCTGCTGGGTGAAACAACCCTACAGGCACTGTCAGGTAAGCTTTGGACTGCTAATAGCAAGATCAGCAGTTCAGACTCACCAGCCACTCTAGGAGAAAGATGAAGCTATCTACTCCTTTCAAGATTTACAGCCTCTGAAACTCCTCATAGGCTCCAGGAAGCCTAGCTGTGTAATAGATTATGTGTCTGACTACTAACCTCAAGGTCACCACTTTGAAGCCACCAGAGCCTCAGTAGAAAGATGTCGTTTTCTACTGCTGTAAAGATCAGTTTCTTGATGTGAGTGAATGATTTAATTGTGTGATATATGGATTATGTGCCAAGAAAACTTAAAAATCTACAGTCTTGGAAACCCACAGGGGCAGTTGCCTGCTGCCCTGTTGGAATCCACTCGGTGGTAGTGAATTTAATTGATGAGAGTGGGTTTGTTTTTATTTTTTAGTCATTACCTGTAGTAAGTGGGTTACCCATTTAGCTGCTAATTGTACTGTCATTTCAAACCCCCTATTGGCTCCATAGAAGTGGGTTTTGGTGGAAGGAACTCTTGTGGGGTCATGTCTGCTAACCACAAGGTCAGTGGTTCAAACCCTCTGGCTACAACACAGGAAAATGGTGAAGTTGTCTGCTCTTATACAGATAAACAGGCACAGAAAGAAACCCGTGAATTGAAATTAACTATGGCAGTGCCTTTTTGGGGGGTAATTGGCTGCCTGTTTTGATTGGCACCTAATTCTTTCTGATCCATTGCTGGGAGTCTCTTCTTTATACCCTTCTTTGCCCTTCTACGCATCTTATATTACTGCTTTTACATTTTCTTCTTTTTCCTGAGAAAACAACTAAAACAAAACTACTCAGGAAGATGCATCATGTGGGTGCTGCAGAGTCTCCCAATGTTCCTTTACTCTCGGAGTTACATAGCATTCATTGTATGAAGGATTTCCAAAATTACATGAAGAGCCTACTAAGTTTGTTAAGGAAGTTTAAATCATTAATTGGAAGTTTACAACCTAGGTAGGCTCCCAGATTTGTTTCAACTACACCAAAGGTTGGCAAACTCTTGAAATGGAAGAGCCAATCCTGCCTCTCACAACAATTTAAAAATTACTCGAGAGTTATAAATACATTTTACAAACGAAATCACTATTCTCTGTATAATATCACTTAAAATGTTTCAGTTTTACTTGAGAGTCACATGCACATACCAAAAGAGGCCCTGTATGACTTGAGAGTTGGTTTGCTGACCCCAGACTTAGGCCCTGGATCCTATTATAACAACCTGGAGAGGCTCAGCTGTAGTCAGTGTTGCTTATTCAGAGTTCTCTACTTAGCCTTTCAGGATCTAAAGTCCATTGCAAGTACACAGAACCCACAGACAATTCATAATTGAAGGGTTTATTAAGAAAGTTAACAGGTTGTAATGTCCATGAGAAATGCGTAGGGTAGTTGTTTATCAGGACATGTTACAGAGTTCTTTCAGTTCAGCTAATAAATGCCCAAAGGGACCCTTTAAGCCTCAACCCAAAGGCATGTAGCTCTACTTCTGTGGGTCAGCAAGCCCTACTTCCCCAATTATGTAGCCAGGGGCACTTCACTCCACAAGCCAGCCTCTTACAGAGAAGCACTCGGCTGTACTTGTTTCATAAATTGGGAAGTACACACCTCTGTTCTGTGCTCTGCCTATGGGTTCTACTGCGCAGAAATCTTGGGTCCAGAGGATGTGTTCCGCTCCGGCTCCTGCTAGTAATGAGATCCCTCCTCCTGCTTCTCAAAGAGCTCATTTTATATGCAGAAGGATAGCATCAGGGAATCCTGTTCAGTTAACAGGTAAGTCATATCAGTATCTTACTCACCTTATCAGACCCAGGTTGTTTGGTGGGAGTTAAGAGATTTGGGGCAGAAGAGTCACATTAAATAAGTTGCAGCCCGACCGTAAGAAGACTTGAATGGAGCGGCGGGGTCCCCCAAATCATTTAGCTTTAAACTTAAGTAAGACAGCCTGCCTGAGGATGCACAGGCAATGGGTAAGAGATTACTTCAAGATGTTCCCAAAGCCTTTCATCCAATAATGGTTGGACAAAAATTTATTTATTTTTATAAGAAGATTTAATTAGGGGCTCTTAAAACTCATACAATTCATATATCAATTGTATCAGACATACTTGTACATATATTGCCATCATTCTGTTCTAGACATTTACTTTCTATTGAGCCCTTGGAGTCAGCTCTCTTTTTTTCCCCTTCCCTCCCTCACCCTTGCCCCTTGATAGATTATAGATTGTTGGTATTTTCATATCTCACCAAAAATATATTCTTGTACATAGAATAAAGAAGGTTGTTTGATTATGAAACCAGATTGCTTCAAAAGATTTCCAGACACTCTGGTCCTACCTTATGTGTTACTGGCACATCTGGAGCTTTTACTGATGTTTTCATGGCTAGGTTGGAACTCAACATCTCATCTTTGGTCTGTTGGATGAAAAATAGCACCCCCATTGTGTAATTCACAAATTTGCCATATAAACCTGCCCAGATTCTTGAATTTGAAAAGGACAAACCGGGCTAACAAATTGAAGACCCACTAAAAGAAAGGAAAAACCTCACCGTCATCATGTCAGTCTGACTCTTAGCAACCCTAGGGGGCAGAATAGAACAGTCCAAGTGGGATTCTAAGACTGTCACTCGCTGGGAGTTAGCAAGTCTTCTTTCTTCCGAGGAGCTGCTGGTGGTTTCAAAAGACCGACCTATGTATCACCCCCCAACCAGTTGCAACTATAATGATAACTGAAAAAAAGAGAAAAAGTTACATTTTCTAATGGCCTCAAGGCTGGTGTCTACCACAACTATAAGAAAGGGGGGCACTGGAAGAATGAATGTTACAAATTTAAAAAGCAAAGTGAAAACTCCCCAACAAGATGTCCTTTAACCTAATATGGAATGAAGGAACTTTCCTGTGTTGGTACTTAACTAAGCTATTATAAACGTTAGTATAAATAGCCTCGTCTTTCTCCCACAGTGGTGGCTGATGGATTTTGAACTGCCAGCCTAGTGGTTAGTAGGACCCATTTCGCAGGTGAAATCATTCATTTTATTGAATCTTCCCATCTTTGAGAGATTACAATTCTCTTGTGTCCTGTGTCCAGTCCCTGCCCCCTTCCCTTCACCCCCAAAAATCTTCTGGACTATTAGTATAATAAACACTGAATTAACTAAGCTTGTGAAACCCTAAATTTAATCCTGGATTGAGGCTCAATTTAAGATCTACCCCGTTCAGATCCCATAAACTTATTCTATATGAGATAGTTACTGGAAGTTCTATGATAGATTTGTTGCCTCTAATACTTTTCAGTCAGAATTCCTGAAATATTCTTTAATCTGGTACTCACAGTTTAAGGAAACGTTTGATGCCCAAAAGTTAGGCTCAAAATCTGCCTAACATTATGCCAGAAAGACTGTATATACCTCCTTATTATAGACTTGTTTTTTCCAGCATTTCATATTTAAGCCAGTAGTAAAAATCTGCCTTGCCCACTACAAGGCATATGTAGCCATAGTAAACACTGAGGTGCAAGAGTAATGCTGATTGGTAGTTACGGTTACATTTCAATTTACCTGTTCTAGAATTCTTGGTGGCTTGGCAGTTGTAATAATTTAGTCATCCTCCATTTTGTGATCCAATATGCTTATTTTAGGATAATGCCAATTATTTTGCATAATGATGAGGTCTTTGGACTCTCGCCATGCCGATTAGGGAGAAGTGGGTAGGTATACTGGTAAGATATCATTTACAAGGCTCCTTAGTACATCACTGGAAAGGACTGTATCTGGTTCTCACAAACTCGTGCTGTCAAGTTAGAAGTCAAACTCTGGATGCATTTGGCAATTAAAAATGGCTCGGTTGAATTAAAAATTCAACTTCAGGGGCTAGAAAGATGATATCAGAAGTAGACAGTCCCATGATCATTGGAACAAGACTCATTCCATATACCTGGCCAAAATTTATGGACTTTGCTTTATAATTGTAGCTGCTATTACTAGTAGTTTTTTTTTAAAAAATTATTTTATTTATTTATTTTTTATTTTAACTAGTAGTTTTACTTTATATTTGAAGTCTTTTTCCTTAGTAATTTTGGCTAACATGAACATCCCATTAACTTTATCTTTCCCTTCTCAGTGGCATCTTCTCTCTGAAGGGAATTAGTTTATTAGTCAGTGGCATAGCTGCCAACTCCAAGTTCAGCAGTTTAAAACCACGTGCCATCTTGTAGGAGAAAAATGAGGATTTCTACTCCTGAAAAAGTTATAGTGTCGTTATCCCATCAAGGCCACTATGTGTTGGAACCGATGGTAATGAGTTGAGTGTTTTATAAGCTAGCTCTAGCTTGCGCCAGCATTTAAACTGAATGTTGGTGCTCATTCCCCTCTGTGACCTGGACGGTAAAAGTCAGGTTGTGGTCTTGGCCCCATGCTACTGCTTGTTTTAGCACTACCTTTAAGTGATCGATGTGTGTTAGGCTGGACTTTAAGCTCAATACGGGATTAAGTAAATGTATGAAATGCTTAGCAAATGTTTGCAGCCAAAATGAAACTTGTAAAGAGTAGTTGCCTTTCAAAGAAGCTGAGTCTTGAGCAGAAAACTGACCATACCCACCATGTTATGCACTTAACATTGTTACTTAGAGTTCTATTTTTAAAATCTTCATCACTTTGTACACCAGTGCTTCCTGCAGTAGGGGTTCTGGAACCTCCAGCGGCTGTAATTTGGGTGCAATTGGTGGGTGTAAATAAAAACAAAGGGGCAGCAGGAGCATAAACAAAGATTTTTGATAAAACATTTGTCCGTGTTTCATCCTTGTGTAATAGAGTTGAAGTTGTGGTTATTTTCTAAATAAACATACAAAGTGCAAGTTATAACCAGTCGGTAGTCAAGGCCACCTGCAGGTCTCCACACGCAATTGTTGGCAGGCGAGTGTCGCTCGTTGTTGAGCAGTCCAGTGTGCATTTGCAGGAATACACTGTCATGACTTGTTTACATTGCACTACTACAAATAGGCGACATGTATAACATTTATTTTAGATTCTGAATTGTGTGACAGCAGTTAACAGTGCAAATGCAGGAAATATTTAGTTTTAATTTTTGTATTTGATACCGTAGATCTTTATACATCACATAGAAAATAAGTTGTTTAAAAATAAAAAGAAATAAGGAGCTGTTTTTCAATTACACAGCAATTTACACTAGAGTATTTTTATACATTTTATCTACTGTATGTTTTTGTGTTTTGTAGCGCTTACTAATAAAACTATAGCAGGATTGTGTCGGTATCGTAAGTGTACAGTCAATATATTTGTTGAATTTTTCATTACAATTACAATTTCATACAATGAATGAAATTATTAAAAAGTGTAACCATTAATATTTATGGCTATAAAATCACTTGTGTTAATTGGTAAAAAGGTGTGTGTTAAGGGAAATTATTTAAGTAAGGACAAATGAAATGAAAACAACAGATTTTTAATTGACGATGTATTCCTAAATTATTTCTTGGTAAATTTAACTTACTATATGGCAATTTAATAACAAATACATAAAACTAATGCGGAATCCCAGTTTATTCATTTTATTAGTAGTTCTCTTGTCATACACAAACTAATAACATAGGCATATTTTGTTTTGGTGAGAAAATTCTGTATTTTGAATGATATAAATTGTATCTGTTGAATAAATTGTTACATCTGTTGGTGTAGTGGTTACGATAACTGCAGTGTTCACAGTTTGAAACAAGGCCCTGCATGGGAAGAGATGGGGCTTTCTTACTCTGTTAAAGAATCAGAGTTCAGAAGCTCACAGTGACATTTCTGTTGTCATATGTTCACTATGAATCAGCAGTGACTCGATGGCAGCGAGTTGGTTGCATGGTTGTATTTTGGTAAATAAACACAAATTTTATTTATTTTTTTTACAGATAATATGGCTGAACCTAAGAAAAAAATTAGACAACATAGTATTGAGTATTTGAATTACGGGTTTATTTATTCGCCTATAAACAATATAGTCTCGTAACTCAAGCTTTGAAGACTCGTTATGTAAGTATTTTAAAACATCTTGGTTCTCTACACAGCTTGATAAGTCAACTTTGCCAGGTAAGGAAGCCTTGCATTTAGTAAATGTGTAATTTGTGAAAGAAGGGGAAATGCTGTGTTATGTAGGGTTCTCTAGAGAAACAAAACCAGACATTGGTTTATACAGCAAGAAGGAATATAACGGCTAATTTAGTCCAGACAATAGTATAGAGGCTGCAGTTCAGCTCACTTTGTTGCAACAGTTACTGTGCTGGAAGTCCTTCAACACGGGCTACCACTTGCCTCGCATCCACAGTCAAGGAAGCAGACTGAATCTTCCCTCTGGCAAGGCAGGCAGCGTTTGCCCTCAGGCAGCAGACAGCAGGGTGGGTCAGCAATAGTCAACAACAGTCAGTTGCTAGGAAGCTTAATGAAGCAGGTCCTGATGGGATCTTGAATTCAAGCACAGGGACAAGATCCATCAGCCTCAAGCTCAAGCAATGTAACTTGAAGCAGGTCTCTAAGGAGCCTCATGCTCTAGCAACAGGATCCACAGGCTGGCTTGACTCACAGGTAGTACAGCACAGAAGTTGAGACAGAAAACTAACTAAAGCAGCAAATATTGTTAAAGCAATCAACAAAATCAGAAGCAATTCGTTAACAGATTGGACAATTTTGTACTGAAAACAGAATTTAGTCAATTGTTAATTTATACAAAAGATTGTTGGCTAGTAGAAGGTGCTGCTCTCGATTAATTTTCTAACTTTTAACTCAGTGCTAGAGTTCCTGCAATATGAACTATAACTTGATTTGGTTCCAAAAGTGACAGCTTATTTGGCAGGCTCGCTTAATTATAATAAAACAAATCTATAGCTTCAAGGTGATGCACTGAAATTCAAAATGAAAACTGTTATTTACATGTTGGTGTATAAACAAAATTTATCAGCAGTAGGAAAACATGACACAGACATGCTTACCTTTCCCATTGTCAACACCTCACCATTTTGACTTGAGGTGAGAGTTTGAAGATATTCTTAATGAATATACCCTAGGTGGGGGGTTAGCCATTTTCTAGTATAAACACAGAAGAATCTCCAAAATTGCAAGTAAAACTGATATTTCTATCAGTTATTTCTAGCAAACTAGGAATTGACATTTGAATATGAAGACCACTACCAACAGTACTGATATAAAAGCAGGTAACTACCGTTTATCCTGGATTAAGAAGTCTTAGATTGCATTGTCTTCATCATACTTAAGTGAAAGGGCTCATTGTGGTCACAAATCTTTAAACAAAGAAAACCAATTGCATATATATAATTTAACACTTCAAGATAGGCTTATTTACATTTCTTTGTTATGTTGTAACATGTAGTTCAAAATATCAATGCAAATTTGTCACAGCATTTTTCTGTTGTACACTTAAAGAAGGTAGATTTCTAGGGACGGAGTGGGAGCAGTAAACATGAAGTATTATTATTCATTTACTTACTTGTTTAGGAAGGGGGGCTGTAGGCTAAGTAAGTGTGGGCACCTCTCGTCTGGAGGGACCTACCCTGTTTTCCTGGGTATTGTGTGTTAACCTTCTGTTGTTTAGTTCTCTGGACTTACTTTCTTTGGCTTTGCCTGCTACCATAGCCCTAAAGACAGGACGCATTACCTCTGCAATGTGAAGAAAATTATTTTTATTGACTAAAGATCTTGAAGAAAGAAGACAAGCTATGTGGAAGGAATCATACTGGATTGTTGGTGATTTGCACCCTCTAGTGGGAGCTTGATCAAAAGAGGAATGCGCTGACAAAAATTCCAACATGGAAGTATTGGAAATAGATTCTTTTTTTTAAAAATGGTGTACGTGAATTCTTGAGCAAACACGGGAGGGGTCGTGGAATTGAGTTGTTGAAGGAAATATGTACAAAGCAGCATGTAACAAAAAGTTCATAAATGTGTGCAAAAAACCCATGTAACAAAAATGTTCTTAATATGTGCTTAATGTTCTTAATGTGCTTACCCAAACTGTTAATCAGAATATATGTTAACTAATATGAAGAATCGCTAATAAACGTACGTGGTACTAGTCATACTGAACTGTGTATAAAAACTGCCTTTTCCAGATTGACAGGGCACCACATACTTTCACT
Organism: Echinops telfairi; assembly: GCF_000313985.2. Classification (NCBI taxonomy): domain Eukaryota; kingdom Metazoa; phylum Chordata; class Mammalia; order Afrosoricida; family Tenrecidae; genus Echinops; species Echinops telfairi. Next base: position 60,381,461 of record NW_022103928.1, on the reverse strand, counting down.
TTGTGATGCCCCATGTGAGTAGCTGTTTTCAATAAAACTTTGTGCTTACTCAGAGTACGAGCTCTTCTTCTCTGACAGGCATCAATGACTTTTCAGAGCAAACCCAACTTCTAGTTCGTTCTTGTGGACCTGAGCTAGAATCACTACAGAAGAGAAAGATGAGGCGAGTGTACTCGAGACATTCATCCGGGACTGATTTTATGGAGCAAGACTACGGTTTATTGCTAACAACTGAGGATACCTCCTGGAACCTTTTTCCTAGAGAGAAACAGATGGTTAAGGTTGCAATCATTTTAGTTTTGTACTTACAATTCATATGAGACCATTGGAGACACTCCTGAAATATATAACATCTAGATTAAACTTGAACTTATTTTACTTTTCAGGAGCATTCTGGCTTTTAAAAATCATTTTATTTGGGGGGGGGGCTCTTACAAATCTTAAAACAATCCATCATTCTATAGTATTAAGTCCATATACCTAAGTGCCAAAACAATATTTTGAGAAAACAAGTATTTGGAACATATTGGATTGAGAAAACCCATTTCAAAAAAAAAAAAAAGAGAAGACCCATTTCAGGAAAGTGGGATTTCATTATGCTGAACAGTGTGGAATAAATGGAAGGTGATATGTTTAATGTGTAAAAGGATTATATCTAATATTAAACCCAGCCCTAGGTTTCAGTCTTCCCAAATTTTCATTTTTGGGGTACATCTGAATGACAGGAAACAATTATAAAAGTAAGTTGCATCCTCATGAAATGTAAGAAACTGCATATACTTGAGTATAAGCCGACCCAAATATCAGCCGAGGTCCCTAATTTTAAAAACGTCATTAAAATGTGCTGGGGAACTCAGCTTATACTCGAGTATATATACGGATGCCTTACATTTTAATGCCAAATGCTTTGATGATATAGCTAAAAGTATTTCAATAAATTTTGGTTACATGATACACATGGTGTTTTGGGGTGGGGCATGTTAGGGGTAAATGGTATTTAAGATCTGTCTTCTATCAAGTTGGTTCTGACTCAGTGTGGCTCCATGTTTGCTCCATGTGGGTGGGTTTGAGCCATCCAGCTGTCGCTTGTAGCATCCAGAGACCTTCACTTGTCAGAGTTAAGTTGTTCTTTAATGCGGATTGCGAGATCCCACACCAGGAGATGCTGAATCCAGTGAAGTTGAGCGTTGAGTACATACTAAAACTTGGAGTTACTTACCAGACCAAAAGAGTATTTCGGAAATTACAGTTTCAAAGAAATGCTTCTCAGTGATGCCTTTGGGTTTCTTCTTGATCTCAGTTTCCCCTCCAAGACTAGCAGTGGCTGCCACGATGGGATCTAACAAGAACAGTTGTGAAGATGGCACAGGACCAGACAGGGTTTCATTCTGTTGTACTGACTCATGGAACCCAACGATGTCAATAGCAGCAGTAATATTTTTAATGTCGATTTTATATCAATGTAAGTAAAATTGGTGTTAGCTGCAGAAGGCGCCTTACATAGAGCATCTCTAGAATCACCCTTAAAGGAACACGATGCCTCGTGGTGTCCAAATAGCAGCTGCCTCCCAGTGAGCCTGTCCTTGGATTTCCACTTCCAACCATTTCGGTATCGTGTTTTACTAGAAGTGAACCAGCTGCTCATCTCCTTGTAAAATAGGACTAGATCAGTGGTCTCAACCTGTGGGTCGCAACCCCTTTGGCAGTCGGACAAGCCTTTCACAGGGGTCACCCAATTCATAACAGCAAAATGACAGAAAATAATATGGTTGGGGCGTCACCACAACATGAGGAATTGTATTAAAGGGTCACAGCTATAGGAAGGTTGAGAACCACTGGGCTAGATTGTTTTCTTTGCTTCGAGGGCAGAAATGTATTGAGTATATTGAACATGTATGTGTACCTGCATGGGGTAATTTGAAAGTTTTGTTAAGTCTTAGAATTTTCTGTCTTGATTTGTAAGTGTAAGTTGGGTGTAGTTCTGTAGTTGTGGATTATTTCAGATGTTAATCCTGAATTAAGAAAGTGATCGGCCTCGAGGGTAGGGACAGCTTGTGCTAATTTTGTAAGGCCTGAGATCTCAAACCCGGGAATCCAGTGCTTTGCAAGTAGACGATTCCTTGCTTATTTGCTAGTTTATATTGGAGGGCACGCTTCTCTGGGACCTTTATTACCACCCTTTATCTAGGCCTCCCTACTAAAGTACTATTTCATAAGTATAGAATCAGATGTTTTGGGCTATTTTACTGGGGCCAGGGTTGTACCTGGTGAATTATTTTAACTGTTACTATGGAGTATGACGTCTTTGTGACTGTGCAGACTGTTTATGGCTGATTTTATTTGCAGAGTCATGGTTAAAACCAAAAGCAAAGCCACTGCTATCAGGTCAGTTCTGACTCAGATTAAACAGGCATTTCATACCCTTTGTAACTTAATCCCACCTCCAGGATCTGGATTCCATCAAGTTTGTCTTCAGTCTTAATTCTTTGATCATTTTTTTTTCCAAATCATTTTATTGGGGGCTCATACAACTCTTACCACAATCCATACATCCATCGTGTCAAGCACATTTGTTGCCATCATCCTCAGAACATTTACTTTCTACCTGAGCCCTTGGTATCAGCTCATTGTTTCCCCTCCCTCCCCACTGCCCCCTCTAGTTCTTCAATCTTAACCTTTGGTGACAATCTCACCCGAGACTTCAAGGTATTGTTCACTGTCATAAATAGAACAATATATTCTAGTATATACAATAGGCTAAGCTAATGGAAACATGGGTATCAGAAAAGTGAACTACCATGACTGCCAATTGTGTACCTAGGTAGTGAGTTAACCTCTTCACCAGTGTTTAGTCTGATCCTAATTTGTAAACCTGTTTTATAAAACAGGAAAGTAAGACTCGGTGAGGTTGAGCAACTTTTCCATAAACTCCCGTCTGCTGTGCTTAGTTGTGTTACTAAATCTGTGTGCTTCCCTGAGGGAGAAATTCCTTAAGGAACTTGATGTAGCTGCAGCATGTGTTATAGGTTGTAGGGACAGAGCAATTTGATGGCAGAGAGACCACTTGAGCGAGTTGTATGGCAATTAGTAGCAAAGCGCTCGCAATCAGAGGCGCCTATAACTGACAATGTCATTGAGAGGAAGGGGCCTTTCACAGCACCACTGCACAATTCCACTTTTATGACATCTGCACTAGGCAAGTCCCTCAAGATAAAACTGGATCAGTGCTTAACAAGGGCTGGGATGAAAGAGAAAGGAATGCTAAAAAGGGACTTAAAATGCATGACCATAATCCACAATAAGTCAGATGGGAAATTTAGAAAAATCACTCGCTAGCCTTACCTGATGCCCTCCCTGACCCTTCATTGGGTTCCTCACTTGAACATTGTAACATTCTGAATGTCTCATTTCTTCCCATTGTAATTAGGTAATTTCCTCTACATTTTTCAGATTGCTCCTTGAGGGCCAGAGACCACATTTTTATGACTACCCAACGAAGTCCATCGGGTCAGAACTGTTTTCATCATAGTAAAGTCTTTCCCCCATTCTCAGGAACAGAGGCTGTGTGACATGGGACACGGATGTGGTTTGCTGTGCATTCTAGTGAACAGACCTCAGCATTCCCTGTCCAGTAACCCTTATCGGAGCAAAGCACAGGAGCTTAACCAGTGTGCCACCAGGGTTCATGCCAATGCTAATGGATCATGATGCCTAATCTTGAATTTTCTAGTATGGTGGGTTTATGGTATATTCAAATATTTATATTTTTACAGACACTAGACCAACATTTTGGGTAATATCTTTTTAGAGATTATAGATGATAATGTACCTAATTATTACCTAATAAATAGCATTAATGACAGTCCTGGTGGCCTAGTGGTTATGTGTTGGGCTGCTAAGTTCAAAAGCCCACAGTTTGGAACCACCAGCCAGATCTTTCTAGCCCTGTGGAAGAATCAGTCTCCGAATGCTACAGGGGCAGTTCCTTCTGCCCTAGAAGGCTGCTGAGCCAACATCAGCTTGATGGCAGTGAGCTTTTTTTTCTAAGATCAAGGTTATCAAGGATTTAATTTTACTTGGATCCACAATTAAAACCCTTGGAAGTAGTTGTGAAACCAAATGGCCTATTGAATTGGGCAAACTGGATGCAAAGATCTTTTAAAAGTACTAAACAGCAAAAATACTTTGAAGACTTGTGCTTGGCCTAAGCCGTGATAATTTGTTGCTTCATATACGTGTGAACGCTGGTCAATGAATAAAGGACGGAAGAATTGATGCTTTTGAATTTTTGTGTTGGTACTAGAACCAGGATGCTTAGAAAGTAGGATGGGAAGGCTTTGTCTTATACTTTGTACATGTAAACAGGAGGGACCACTCACTGGAGATCATCATGGTCAGCAAAGGGGAGAAGACCCTCAGCGAGATGGGTTGATACAGGCAGGGGCTCAAATATGGCAGCAGTGAAGGATGGTGCAGGCCTGGGCAGTGTTTTGTTGAGCAATGGGTCACTATGAGTCAGAACTGACTCGACAACAATAATTTTACTTGATTGTTTCTTAATGAAGGACACTAATTTTGAATAGTGTTTTGATGCAAACTATATTGTGGCATTATCTGACGTCAATTGTGTTTTTAATAATGTGACATGCTCCTTCAAATCTTAAAAACAACCCAAAGGTATTCAAAATGGAAACGAAAACTTAAGTACCTTAAAGAGTAAATGGTTGTGTTACATTGACTGGAGAAATAATCATAGTTGACATTGTTGGTTGAATAATAAGTATCACAAATGTCACTTTTTAATGATAAAAAAATTTACATTAAAAGGTCTATGTGTAGACATGAAATTAACAAGCTTCTTCATGCCAAACAAGTCGATGAATCTGCAAATGTGCTTTAACTGATTTACTCGTATTTATCGATACCAGCATCTACTAATCATCAGACACCTGGCACAAGTACACTGTCTTGTATTAGTCAAATGTATGTAGTAATGTTTTAATGTCATTGTTTACCCAGAAGCATCTATATTTGCGCTGGTAGTTCAAAAGCAATGGTGGCAAGACTGCTAGCAATGTACCACAAATCAAGGTAGTACATATTCCCAGTAGCTAAGTAATATGTAAAATCTTTTTTGCTTATATGATTTTCCCCCTTTTAACAGTTTAGTAATTTTTTCAGTTTCTAGAGGTAACTGTCTTATCACTAAACGCATACAATCTTTCTCATTACTTTTTTTCCCTCAAAAATCAATCTTTTCACATATCCATGAACCATGAGACTCTCCAAAGTTTGAAAACTAGTAGGTAGCAGTATGTATATAACTCATTCCCTGATCTTTTGATTCCTTAGATGCTGCTCTCAGAACTAAATGTATGGTCTTACTCCTAGACCACTACATCCCACTGCTCCCTGTACTTCCTGGAAACCACTTTACATGGACCGACCACCAGCACCCCTTCTGGATTTAGTTTTCGTCTCCAATTTGTTCTTTGCCCTGCTCTCCCTTATGAGCTAGTATGCAGCCCTGAACTCTACCCCCAGCCTACTTCATTTTCTTTCTGTTCCCGTGTCCTGATTGTGAAACACTACTCTAGGAAAAAAGATGTCACCCTAAAGACAGCACTCTTGACACTCGCATCATCTGAATTTAGTCTGGCCATATTTTTTGCTATGGTGTTTAAGTTTTTGAGGATTTGAACATAAATTTTATATGGAAAAAATAATTTCTTTAAAAATATTTTTTAAATGCCCACTCTGGCAGGTACTTGGTAAATCAGCTGTGAAAGAGAGTGATCCTCACAGGTTTTGGTTTTGTACAGTTGTGGATGCCCTGCCCTTGGTGTGAGGTTTGAGGTTTTTGCACCAGAAATGAGAGGTTTCTTGTCTAGCCCATAAATGCAGGCATGCATTCCGATGAGGAAAACTCCAGTCCAGGATACAAGGTACAAGTGTGGGTAGTACCAGAAACCACACCAGGTCTATTAGTTATGCTACCCAGGCAAACTCTTTCTTCTTTTAAAGGAAATTTTAAATGTAAAATATCAAAGGGTAATGTAAGTAGTAATACTTTATAATTACTAACACGGCATGGAATGTAAGCTGAATGTAATCAAGAACTCCAAAATTAATGGAACACCAAGGAATTCAACACAGACAATACATGAAACTAAGCCCAACTGCCGGTTGCCCCAGGGAGCCACTGCTCTTAGAGGTCAGTGCATGTTGCACACAACTCCCAGCAAGGGCCTTCAGGCTGGTCCGTGCCAGGACAAGCAAATGTGAACAGTCCATGACCCCAAATTCAGGCTTCTCATCACACACACATCTATTCTCGTACCTTTTAAGAAACGGATAAAAATACTTTGAAATAACACCTTTGTGTACAGAAAAAAAAAGTTTATTTTAAATTTGGCTTGTTGGTCCCACAGCTCTATGTACAAAAAGGACTGTTCTACATGACTACTCAGAACAATCTTTGCAATTTCCTTGGTAAATAAATCTGTATCTCAGTTCTATGTATTGATATGAATACCATGCATATTTTAATTTTTAAGGCTGGTGGTTAAAGTTCCTAAAAGTCTTGTGTGTTCATCTTGCCATAGGACAAACACTGGTCACCAATTTCATTGTTTGAGGCGCACATAATGAGCACCATCCTGCGTGTATGCGTGTGCAGCAGGAGCTGCTGCAAACCCTGAAAACAAACAGTTCTAAACCCAAACCCAAAGCCTTTTGGTAGGCTTTTCACTGGGCTTTTAAAAAGCACTTTTAAAAATTATTAATTGCTCAGCTACTCTTTGAAAAACAAGCTCTGCTTTCTCTTAAGACTATTTCCAATTCTATCACATTACATGTATAATTTTTGCTAAGCAGGGCAGAGCTTTAAATGAAATAACCTCATTATGAACTGCATTTCTGTTCCTACTAGTCACTGCTCCCAAGCACCCCTTCCTCCCTTTGTCACACTGGTGTTTCCAAGGTTGGGAAGGATGGGTGTCATTTGTCATCTTCACTCTTTGCATTACCAAGGGGCTCCCTTTTCTCCATCTTGTCCTGAAGGATGATCAAAAGCCTGGTGGGTACGCTTGAGAAGATAAACTGCAGCATGAAGACCCCCTATGTTCACCCAGACAGTATGCACCTTGCGCCACATGTGTCCCATTCCAGATAAGGCCTGTGTGCACACAAAAAGCACAAAGTAATTAGGGTGACCATCTACTAAACCAGTCAGGGATCTTTGTTTCCAGTTAGAAACATTCAACAAAACCTCAAATTCACGGTCATCAAGTCAATGCCAACTTGCAGAAACCCAGTATGACAGGGTAGACCTGCCCCTGTGGGTTCCCAAAACTACCAGAGTAGAAAGCCTCCTCTTTCTCCCACAGCCCAACTTGTAACCACTATGCCCCCAGGGCCCCCTGAAGAAACATTAATAGAAAAGGAAACAAGCCGATCTAATAACTGTATCCCAACTTCTCCTTTGGAACAACCTGAAGTTCCCACCGGCTGAACTTCAGGGCTACTGTACAGCACCTTCGTAAAGCATTTCTTGTCCTGAGTGAGTAGTATGGCTCGTCCCGTCCCAGGCCGACACACTCGGCCCATCTCTTGTAGACCAGCGGGATAAAGGTTCCAGTTTCTCTTCTTGGAGCCCATCCTATAAACAGGTACAACGATTCCAGCACTTAATTGTTGAAGATAAATACGAAATTAAACATTAATTTTTTCATTGCAATAAGAAGTTATCTGATGTATCCTAAGGCATGAAAATAGTTCTAGAAGCTAGAGGTTTTGGCGATTACATGTCAATGAAATGAGTGATAGTACATTGCTTGGTATTTTTCAGTTACGGATTAAAAAAAGTCATGCCATCAAGAGATTTCAATTCATGGCGACCCTACAGGACAGGACAGAACTGCCCATGTGGGCTTCCGAGACTAATTTTCTATGGCAGTAGAGAGAGAGCCCCATCTTGTAGCTTTTCACGGAAGTAGAAAGCTCCGTCTTCTGAGGAGCGGCTGGTGGTTTTGAACTGCTGACTTTAGCAGCCCAACATGTAACTTACAACACCACCAGGGCTCCTTAGAGTACAACCATAATAATTTTCAACCTCGTTTTCTTAGTGAATGTATGCAAATTGTATAGACAAATTCTCAAAAATCATTTATCTTGAGAACTAGAATGAAAAGCAAATTTCCCTAAGCCAGGGTTAGAAAGTGAATTACAGATTCATAATTTTAACGTGAAACTGTTGGTTATCCTAAAAATGTAGTTATATAAGGCATTCGTGAGTTATGAAAAGAAGAAACAAAATGGGTGAGTCATCATACTGCTTAAATTCCTAAGTGAAAAGCAGGCCCAAAGAAGTCTGGAAAAAAAGAAAAGAAAATTTCTTTTTCTGATTTAGAACAAGCTCAAAGACAATGTTGAGATTCAAAATACAAATCGGTATAACAGTTAAGGGTAAAACCTATGTTTTAAAATCAATTCCAAAATTAAAAAAAAAATCAATTCCTACCTTTTTCCAAATGGCATGTCAGTTACAATAATATCCACAGAGCCTGTTCTTAATGGCAGATTGCAGACATCCCATTGAAGAGCATCTATGGGCAGACCCCAGGATGGTTTACTGTGGGAACAGAGCAAAGTGCTTCAGCATATTCAGAAGTATGAAATGAAGGGGGAGGGGGGACCTTCCTGAAGAGACTTATACAGAATAGAATGCTACTAAGACATTGAGAAAACCAGTGACAACTTCAATAACTGATGATTAAGAAGAATTCTAAAAGATAAACCTGATAATGGTTGAAATGGGAAAACTATAAGAATGACCCATTTAAACAAAGGTGAAGATTGGTTTTCATCAATGACCTGTCTCACCTACAATACACGCGAACACACAGCCACACAAACCCTGCTGGCGCTGAGTCAATTCTGACTCAGGATCCTGAAGCTCAAACAGGCCCTGGTGGTGCTGTGGGAAAATGTGGGGCTGCTAACTCAAAGATGTGTTCAAGCGCCACTGCTCCAGAGGGCTGTAGGTTTCATAGTCGGATAAACGAAATTGTCGCTCCAGGGGAGGCAGTAAATTCTATCTCTGAGGAGGTAAGAAATTACCAGTGAAAGCTTCTTGGGGCAAATAAGAACACTGAAAAGCCTGCAAGATGACACACTTGAAAGAGAACAGTCTGGTGGCAAGCCTACAGAAATGTACAACTAGCAAATAGACAAGGACTTGTTTTGAGATTAGAACACAAATTGAGCAGCAATTAAATGTTAAGTACATATTTAATAACGAATCCAGGGGATGCAATCAAGGCAAAACCAAAACCAATCGCCATGGAGTCGATCCTGACTCAATGGTGACTCTGGGACAGGGCTGAATGGCTCCCAAAGGCTTCCAAAGCTGTACATCTTTATGGGAGCATTAAGTTTCACCCTTTTCCCTAATAGGCTGGTGGCATCTAGCTACTGAACAGTGTTCCTTCAACATTACAGTTATTTTTAAAAGCACAGATTAACATTGCAACCTTAAGTACCAATACCCGCAACACAACAAATGATATAAGCCACAAAATGTTCAAAACTCAAGGAAAATTTCACTGAAATAGTACAGGCTGAATAGACAAAAGGTTCACAGAGGCTGTGAACAAATGAAATACTCTGTAAAATTTTTTACCAAATTTCAAAGGGAACACAAGAAAAAATACCGTATAAGCCTCAAAGAACACCTTAGGTAAATAAAACTTACCATAAAGTTTCATTTCATCACAGTATAATACAAAAATAGAAACCAAACCGTCCGACCACTTGTGTCTAAAAAAAGACTCCCTTACTCCTTGCCACTCAGTGGGATCCACATCCCATAGCATGAGCCTCACTTAGGAGCTTGCTAGGAATACACACTCTTGGGTCCAACCCCAATCTAATGAATTATAAGATGTTAACATGTGGGATACAGAAAGGTTATTTGCCAGGTTGTCTCCCCACATTACATGCCAAACCTAAGAAGCTGCTGGCTAACACATGGTAAATGGCTATACACCCAGAGGCAACTGCTTAAAGGTTATCTACCTGAGGGTTATCAGCCATCTAGAGCAATCAGACCTTATAGTCCGACCCACCCTAGGTGAGGCCCACTCCCTTCTGATAAGGATAGTGGATTGTTCCCCTGAAGGAGAGCCCAAAGACAAGGTCAAGGAAAATCAAGGTTAGGCTGACATCTTGACTTTAGAGTCCGCCCATCTTGTCACATGTATACCCCTAGTGACTCCCCTTCCTATTGCGTTTATACCCCTAGCTCACACCCCTCCTATTTTATGTTCCCTAAGTGTACGTAAGCCGTGAATAGAAATATATTTGCTCTTTGCTTTAAATGCGCCTACTTGGCTGCTGAGATCATGGCCATCCCAGAGGGAAGGAATTGCATGCTTTATCTTGTCTGATGTCTTTAATTTTACCCCTCAATTACACAACTGTCCCTTGGACCCTTTCGATTGTGCGGGGTGGTACCCCACAGTAGCAGAATTTCCAGGTGACTAAGCGCTGGCCTTCAAACAGCAGAATACAAACTAGATGACTAAGACCGCCTACAAAAATTAGACATTCATCAAAAGATTTCAAAGAGCAAAATGAGAACCCACAGCTGGAGTTTAACAAAAAAAAGGCAACTACATAACAAATGGGGCTAATCTCTAAAATTTATAGATTTCAACACCCCAACAAGAAAGACAAATCATCCAATTAAACATGGTCAAGGCCAAAAATAAGACACTTCACCAAAGAAGACATGCAAGAGGCCAACAAACCTGGAATAAAAACCCCAAATCACCAGAAATCATTAGCATTAGAGGTGTAAATCAAGTAAAGGTCAGAAAAACAACAAACTCTGGTGAGGGTACAAAGAGATTAGAGCTCTCGTGACTGCGTGAACTCGTGCAAGCAAGGTGGAAAGTGTATAGTGCGTCCTCCAAAAGTTGGAAATAAACCAGTCATATGACCCAGCAATCCTACTTGGTATGTATGTAGCCTCACAAAATAAGCCCTGACAAGAATGAAACTGCACTGTTCACAAAGCACACAGACAGAAGCAGGAGTGTGAAAGTACAAGGTGAAAAGGTACAAGTTGGAAAGACTTTCGCTACATGTATATTTACCTTTGCTGCAAATATATTCCTGAATGTAGTGGAGCATTCAGGGTGCAAAGCATGAAAACTTCTTAGACATAAGCAAACACCTTGAGGGAACGAGTCACAGGGCCCGGGGCCCAGGACCAGTCTCAGGGGACACCAAGGTCAAGCGACACAACAGTTTGTATACCCCACTGTAACTGAGTAGTGGAGTCTCAAAAGCTCATGAGTGGCCATCTAAAGTGCAACTGTTAGTCTCTCTCTGAATGAAAACGAATGAAGAAATCAAGGATACAGGGCAAAAAATTAAGTCTACATAAACATTAGCTTCAAAGGCCCTTGAGACTAGAACTAGATGGTGGCAGGCTACAAGTGAGGACTCCTGAGTTGAAAGGGATCCCATTAGAATGTTCTGGAGAGTTCTAAGAATGTGGAACAAAACATAAAACGGACCAGGCTTGAAGTGAGTGGAGACTGGTGGACTCCCCTTGACAATGGTCCTTAGTCACCCTGCAGGCTGGGATCTTCCAGGCTCAATTTTCTGGCCAAACCACCCCCACCCCCCTACCAATTCCAACCCATAGCACACTGCTTCATAAGGTTTCCAAGACTGTAAATCTTAGCCGGAGCAGACAGCCTCAACTTTCTCCCATGGTCTAACTGCCAATCTTGTGGTTAGCAGTCCAATGCTTAACCCCCATGCCAGATTTCTAAGAACATTAGTACTAGGGAGGTACGCGTTCTTAAGAATACACATTTTGAATAGGAACCTTTTGAGATCAAAAGGGGGCAGCATTTATCCAAAGATAAAAGTTCAGATGGGTTAGGAAAGGAGGAGGGATAGAAATGGGAAACAGGGAGGAGGTGGGAGTGATATTCTATTATGGGGACTGCAATCAATGACATGAAACAAAATGTATGAAACGTTGAATGGAAAACACTTTGTTCTACAAACCTGCACCTAATTCATATGTACAAGATTAAGCTGTGTACAATTTAAGTGGAATCTTGGTAATATTTTCATTTAGGTTAAAAAATGAGCCACGTTGCATTTGGCAATAGTCATAAATTCAACATTAAAAGGGATTCTGTCAAAAATTTTTAAAAAGGGGATTCTAAGAGATGGGCCAGTCTCTTAAGATTTTTACCTTTCTTGAATTTGGTTCTTGGTCAGTAGAGACTGGATGTTATTTGCTGTTCTATTCACAGCCAATGGATTATTGTCACCAGCGATATGATGACAGTTAGACCACTCAGTAGCTCCCTGAAAGATAAGAAGTGCATACTACAACAAAAGTTGCGAACTGCAGAAAATTATTAAGGGTGGTTCATTTCAGTTATCAATAGACAAGATAATTCAATTCAATGTTTCTGAAGTGGTAAAACATTGCTTGAAATGTCATTTGCTTGCCAAACTCTTATTCATCTTTTAAGGCCCAGCTCAAATATCACACCCTCTGACATCAACCCTACATGTTTATTTATGCCTTCTCCCATTTACCCCCCCTCCAAAAGCCCAGTTCCTATCTCAACCGCTGCGTCTGTTCTTTCTGTGCCTTCCTGCCTCCTAGCAAGCCTGGGAAATCACAAGGCTGGTGTGTTTCATTGCGTCTCTCACCCAGCCGTATTGGACACATTCAGTTAGTTGCAGAATATATGTGGTTTGAAAAAAAATCAACCAACTCCAATCATCCAAACCTACACCCTTTGAAGTTATCAGCAAATGTATTTATTCTGATATATGGAATAGTGGACAATTTAAAAATAAAAAGCAATTACTTTGGGTAGCTGTATAAGCTCTGGAATGCTAATTACCATATCCCTGATAGGATTTTGCAATTTTAAATAAAAAATATGTCAACAGCTGCTCACAAAATGGGGTGATATAGCTTCCTAGGCCAGAACAATGTTCTAAGCAGATTAACAGGTTTCTTACAAAAGCAGAGAAAGGTTCCAGCCTCTGCTTCAGGGTAAGTAGCGAACATGTCTTCCTTTGTAAACAGCAACACTGCTCATCCGTGAATACAGTGCTTCGTCACTCTTACTGAGGCACTGGAGGGTAAGAAGACACCTCTACTAATAATCTTACAGAAGTGACTTTCACACAAAAGGGAGGTTGAATTATCCAGCACTACGAGAGAGATTTGGAAAAAGGAGGAAGAATTTAATGAAAGCCTCTCAAGAGATACTGCGTTTCCAACTTTTTTTTTTTTTAAACATCTGTTGATTTTCAGCCTTGGGAAGAAATGGGTTTTAGACTATGTCCAAATTTTAAGGGAATATTCTAGATCATGTATTTTATGTTTGGGTAATCAAATTTGTATATGCACTCTCTGAATACCTTTTATAATCTTACTCATTTTGATCATCCATCACTTAGGTTTTTCCACATTGGCATCTTCATACCTATCCAATGGAAACGTTTCAAACTGGCATCATTTCTGGGGCCTGTTTCTGGCCTCATTCTAGCTCTGCCAAGTCTTTCTTCACATGTCGTGTCATTACTTGCTATTTCAGACATGGTTCAAAGCTAGAATAAAAAAACAACCTGCAGTCACCTCTCGCCTGCAGTTTTTGGCTTTCACCGCCATCAGTGACCAAAGATGTGACCACTCAAAGTCCAGCTTCCCAGAACACTGCTCAACATGGACACCGGTGTGATTGAAGGCTACTTATGCATGGAAAGGAAGTTGGCAGTATTATCAGAAAGAAAGGAGACTCGGTTAAGATGCGTGAAGAGAGTGGTGCACGTATCAACATCTCAGAAGGAAACTGTCCTGAGAGAATTATCACTTCGGCTGGACCCACTAATGACATCTTTAAAGCCTTTGCTATGATTATTGACAAACTGGAAGAGGACATCAGCAGCTTGATGACAAATGGACCCCCCAGTCAGCCTGAGGCTGGTGGTCCCTGCAAGTCAGTGTGGCTCTCATTGGGAAAGGTGGTTGCAACATCAAATAAATGTGAGAGTACAGAGGCTCAGGTCCAGGTGGCTGGAGATATGCTTCCCAACTGAGCAGGCCATCACTATTGCTGACTTTCCGAAATCCATCATTGAGTGTGTGGTCATATTGGAGTCCCCCCTGAAGGTCATGACCATCCTGTACGGGCCCAAGCCATCCAATTCTCCAGTCATCCTTGCAGGTGGTCAGGACAGGTACAGTACAGGAAGCATAGTGCAAGCTTTTCCCACACCACCCGTCCATGTGCCTCAACCCTGACCTGGAGGGACCACTCTAGAGGCCTATACCATTCAAGAACAGTGTGCCATTATTTGACCAAGCTGCACCAGTTGGCAATGCAACAGTCTCATTTTCCTATGACGCATGGCAACGCCAGATTCAGTGGCACTGGATCCAGCTTTCCAGAGGTGAAAGGCTATTGGGCAGGTTTGGATGCGTCTGCTCAGGCTACTTCTCATGAAATCATCATTCCAAATGATTTGATTGGCTGCATAATTGGGCGTCAAGGTGCCAAAATCAATAGCTCCGTCAGATGTCTGGGGTACGGATCAAAATTGCGAACCCAGTGGAAGGATATACTGATAGGCAGGTTACCATCAACTGGATCTGCTGCCAGCATTAGCCTGGCTCAATATATCTAATCAATGCCATGGGGAGCAGCTAGAACCACGCAGATTCATCCATAACCCCTTTCTGCTGTTCACCACCACCCATGATCCATCTGTGTAGTTTCTGAACAGTCAGCCATTCCAGGTTTTAAATAGTTTGTAAATTTTCAATTTCTACACTTTATCATCCAGTCTTGATTTTATAATTAAAGTGTTTTAATTCCTTTCTCTGTTCAGTTGTTAATGCTGAAATCCATATTTGGTTGTATAAGCTTCTCCCGTTTTTTTTTTTTTTTTTTTTTGGGGGGGGGGGGGGTTCATGAATTTTTTTTTCTGTTTGCCATGGATATGTAAGAGTGAAATATTAATACATTTCAGTTTAGTTCTGTAATGTCAGGAACTTTTTTTAAAAAATTAAAAGATGGATTGGAGCTTTTCCTTTGTGAATAGAAAAGAAAAACAATCTGCTTTGATGTCATAATTCTTTTTGATCACAACACGTGGATTTCTCTAGGCAGAGTAATTGATTTAGCAGGGACCAGTAGTCATGTGGTCTACTAACACTTCCTTCTTGGGTGTTAACTCCGGGTCAGGGTGTCGATCCCAAATTACATTTTGGGTTACTTTCCCTTTCATGGCTTGCATCTTTCCAGTTCCTCTCCACTCACGGAATCTCTCAGCAATTCATTCCCATGGCTTTAGGTACATTATATGGGAGAACACGTTCTTACAAACTTAAGGAATTTTTATGGGGATTCCCTTTTCCAACTCGTTTATCAGATGTCATCGGGTAGATGCTACTGCTACATGTTTTTTTAGCTTAGAAAATGTCTTTCCATTTCTGGCTTTGTGTTTAGGCAATTTTTATGCTCCTTTCAATCTCATTGTTAGTTTTGAAGAGCACTTAGTATGACACTTTGTTAGATTTCCCGTAAAGTATTACATATTACATACTGTCTAGATGTTTTCCCCTTTACTGAACTCCTCCAAGAATCTACGTGGATTAATAAGCATGATTTCATGTTACGAACTGGCTTTCTTCCAGCTTGTCTTTACCTGTCCTTTCCCTTCCAAGTAAGTCTGCCAGCTTGTTCGTGATGGGCAGGGAGTCACCAGTTTGTACTTCTGTCTTCTCTGTGCCCCAGTGAATAGATATTACTAACAGTCTAGTTCGTTGCCACTTGGCTATTTATAAGAAGTGTTTACACCCTTTACACAATGCTATCGCTTTACTATTATTAATTCTTTCAAAACTCTTGGGTCATTTCCTGATGTCTTTATGTGCACATTCGATCTAGACATTTCCTGGTACATCACTTGCTATCTAAAAATTAAAGAACACTTATTACCTCTATTGGTATTGCCCCTGTTCCACACATTGGATCCACTACTACATCAGAAGGCTGGGGAGTACAGAGCCTAGGCAAGAGAAGAAAAGAACCTGTGTGAAGAGACGGTGCCAGCCGGCCATGATTCCTGGTCCTGAAGCTGCAAGAGCACGGCCCTCTCATGCGATCAAGAAGGAAAACCAATCTACCTTTATTTTGAAGGGACTTAACTAATTGTTAATGCTACATTCTAGCATTTGGGGAGGAAGTCATTCATATAACCAAAAGCAGTCTTCCAGACTATCATCTGATATCCCATTTCACTCCCTAGATGGGATGTTAGCTTACATTCTTCTAGACCTTTTAAAGTGTACTTAAAAACATGTCTTTAGAAAACACAGCTTTGTCTTGTATATTAACCTGTATTGTTTGGTACATGAAAAGTGAGGGAGCCCTGGTGGTGTCATGGGTTAAGCTCTGGGCTTCTAACCACAAGGTCAAACCACCGGCCGCTCCGCAAGAGGCTTTCCATTCCTGTAAAAACAGACAGTTTCAGAAACCCACCAGTGGAGCTCTACTCTGCCCTACATGGTCACTCATTAAGGGCCAAGCCTTAATGGCAGTTTGGTTTGGTTACATGAGAAAGCTCAAACATGCTGCAAATAAAACAGCAATATAAGCTTACTGTTAATTAAGTATCCCTGATTAATTTTCAAAATAAATTTCTTGGGAGGGGCAGGGAAGAGCTGACACCAAGGACTTAATAGAAAATAAATGTCTAGAAAATAATGATGGCAACATATGTACAAATATGCTTGGTACAATGGAGGTATGGATTGTTACAAGAGTTGCAAGAGCCTTCAATAAGATGTTTTTAAATAATAAAATAAATGTCTTCATTTGCTAATAGTAACTGCTGTCGTTCCTTAGTATTTGCTCGGCCTTGACTTAAGCTCTTGGTGGGTGTTATTACTGTGAGAGAGTTTTACCTCATCTAGTGCTCCTACAACAGGACCACCACCAGTCGATGTCTTAAATAACACGTTTTATTTTCTCACAAACTGGAGAGTTATTAGTCTCAATCCAGGGTGCTGGCCCGAGGGCTCTGGCCCTCTCCCTCCTTTGCCCTAAGGAGAGTCTCTCTGTTTCTTTTAGCTTCTGTCTTGAGATCTTGTGACTTGCCATCCCTGGCCAAGCTTTTGCTTATTTTGCTTGATTGCTTAATCTCTTTTATATTTCAAGAGTTTGGCTTAAGATATAGTAATAAAGTCTCATTAAATAAAGAAAACCCATGCCTAAATAGTATAATCCCAGTTATAGGGGTTAGGACTTAAAACACTTATTTATGGAGACACAATTCAATCCACAATAGGGAGTTTAGATTATTCTTTTACAGATTAGGAAGCTGAGAAGAAAACATGAAATGACTCGTGTATGAATATAAACTATGAGCCAGGATTACAGGCACTGTAGGACTGTTTGTGGAATCAACTCGTGGCCACGGGTTTTAGTTTTTATGATGGAATCTAAGGAGCAATGCTTAAGCACTCAGCTGCTGCCAAATTTGCATAGCCACTACTCCAGCAGAGCCCCCAGTTTCCACAGTACCTCATTAAAAACTTCACATTTTGAAGAGAATGTTCAAACCAAGATGCCACTTTAACCTGAACGACAAATCCATTTCGTACCTGAGCATGCCATATGCAAGAGTAGATCTAAGAGTCGTGGGTCCAAAATGGGTAATATTTCTTCGGTGGAGACTCTCTTCTGTCAACGCAATGCCCACAATAACCTCATTATCGTGAATATTCAAAAGGACCTTTAATAAGGTTATACAAGACAGAAGAAATGACTTCAGGACTATTCAAATAGCACTTAAAAGTACATATTTTCATAAGATAGGCTTTTTTATGAAGGAGCTTCAAAAGGTTTGTGGAAAATTGGAATTACAAGATTGTGGGTTTTTCCCACAACTTCTGAAACCCCTTCATATTTTAACTTCATATTGAGGTTATACTTTGCATAGAGAAATGTATAGAAATCTTAAGTGTATACCTCAATAAGTTTATATATATATACCTACACACACGTATATACTCGTGTATAAGCTGAGTTTTCCAGCACATTTTTAATGCCATTTTTGTGGTAAAATTAGGTGCCTTGGCTGATATTTGGGTCGGCTTATACTCACATAGACACAGTATATATACTTGTGGAACCACCATCCAGATCAAAATGAAGAACATTCCAAACATCCACTCGGGACTTCTATGGCCCTTCCCTGTCAGCCTCCCCACCCAGGTGTAATCATTAATCTAATAGCACCATCAATTAGGTTGGCCATTTTTCAAACTTCATCTAAATGAACCACACAGTATATACTAAAGGATTTGCAGCCTCCAAAGCCCTGTATTGATTTGAATGTTTTCATTCACTCTATTTTTAAGTTGGCTATAACTAGAATTGTCAAAAAATTTCAAATGCAAAGGCCGGGGCTTTACATACACTTTTGGAAACTATTTCAAACAGAAAACTGCAGCCAGACACTGGCACAGTAACTTCTAAGGACATGCTCCACCTACATCCAACGACACCACGCCACGCTTGCGCCGTTGCTGTGGTTTTGTTCGACTCGTCTTAAGTCGTGCCTGTGGATTCCCGAGTTTCTTAGCCCCCTATGCACAGAATACTGAATATAAGCTATTCAAGTTCAAATATGTTCCTCAATCTTCTATTTAAAATAAAATCACTTCCATTTCCTCCTCTTCAAGCTCACAGAAGCTGATAAGACCGTCTTCCTGAGTGTCAGGATCTGTTCCCCACTCGGATCTCATGACCTCATTTCAGAGTAGCACCCTCGAGCCAGGGCCTCTGATCATCCCCTATGGTAGATGAAGCAATTATCCAGTGTCATACAGGACCTATGTGGGGCAGCTGGGCTCAGAACCAGGTGGACAGCTCCAGACTCTACGCTCTGAGCCCCTAGCTAACTCTTCGCCATATTCTAGTTACCCAGTTAGTCTGCTCATTCTTGCAGCAGCTCTGAGATACGCAAATATTAGTGTGTGGGCACCAATAAGTGACTTGCTCCAGATGCGAGAGCCTTCAAGCCGATTGAAAATCATTTCTTGGTAAAAATGTCATCTGCAAGGGGCCCGTCAGGGATGGAAAGATTCTAGTTCATCCTGCCCATAGGTGACTCACCTGAGATCTGAGACCAAGGAGAAGAAACACACGAATCAGCACTAGGAGCTAGAGTCTGGGCTTTGAGATCTACCAGCACTGAAGGAAGGGGCGGGCTGGCCCACGGGGGAGTATCTGCACTGATGTCCTGACTGGAGGGCAACGTTTACTTTTAAAATTCTCTATCATTCTACAACCAAACAAACACACTAAACTACGAAGTAACTTCGAAAAATCTGCTTCAACTTTATAATGTAAATGTCCTTGTAAGGCGGTAAATGGTAGTAGGCTCAACATTCGAACACTGACGTCCTTATAGTCTCCTCTACTGACCTCTTACTTACTATCCACTGTAAAGCCATCAAAATCCAGCAGCTGTGTGCACCAGAAACCAATGGGAGGAGGCACACGTTCTCCACTACAACGGGAAAGGCGGCACCAGGCCCAATTTCTGAGATCCAGTGGGCTCTAGCTCGCCCTGCTTTTACTATACCAGGTGGCATCCCGAAGTTTCCTTCTTTCATTTCATGAAATGCATTCTTTACCTCGAAGCTGAAACCACAGCAGTCTGAACCTACCTCCACATCGAACTTGGTCATGTCCGCCTTCCACTTGAAGTACTCTTGAACAGCACCTCCAAAATCTCTGGCAGCCTCACTGGAGGTGAAGCAATGTTTCTCCCCTGCCCTGCTGCACGTGACCCTAAATTTTAGCACCTGAAGGTCAGTTTCTCCTTTTGAGCTGTCTTCAGTCTCATCTTCTTTGGAAGATGCCAAATCATCACCTACTAATGTTGATATCTCCTCCTTAATAGCTGGATTTTCGTAATAGTCTAAAATATTTGAATCCCACGAATTACTCATGAATTCTTTTTTAACATCTCTCTCAGCTCTTTTCCCTCCTTGTTCTTTATTAATCTTATCTTTACTTGAATTTGGATTTGTTTTTTTGCACTTTGTTTTTTTCTTCTTGAAACTGTTGTTCATTTTCCATACTGCCATGGGGGCCGACCATGGGAGGTTCTGAGCCAATTCTTCAAAATCCTTTAGAACTTCTTCCTATAAAGAACAGAATCATCATGTTGAGGGTAGTGAGAATGCAGAGCAAACGAGTAGGTGACATAATGCCGACTCACTAGGAACTGAGAACCTCACTTACAAGGGCAGTGGATGACTGACTTTGGCTCTTTTAGGCACTAACTCCCTAAATGACCTCTACCTGCATGGGTCGAGTCGGACAGTC
Organism: Echinops telfairi; assembly: GCF_000313985.2. Taxonomy (NCBI): domain Eukaryota; kingdom Metazoa; phylum Chordata; class Mammalia; order Afrosoricida; family Tenrecidae; genus Echinops; species Echinops telfairi. The sequence continues at coordinate 60,361,002 of NW_022103928.1, read as the reverse complement.
GGGGAAGAGACTGATAGGATTCACATGTGCGTGATTACAAACAGGATTCCTTGGAGTGCTATCCTCCTATCAAATGAGCCCTCTGAGAAGCAGGAAGGGAGAGATCTCATTACCAGCAAAAAGAACTGGAGGGAAGCGTATTCTCTGGACCTGAGATCCCTGCAAAGTGAGCCTCCTGGATCCAGAGACAGCTCTACCATCTGAGGAGCAGAAGTAGAGCCAGGAGCTGGAGCGTGGGACAGAGTGGTGAGTTTCCCAACCCACTGAGCAAATAAAGTTGAATGCTTTTGTGCAGGAGGCTGGCTTGTGGAAGGGGGTGCCTCTGGGCACTTCACAGGGGAAGCTGGGTTTGCTGGCCCGCAGAAGTAGAGCTGAGTGCCTTCGGGCTGAGGCTTATTGGAGTGGGATGCCTCTGGGCACTTAATGCAGGGCACTGAGTTTGTTGACCAACAGAGCTTGAGCTGCATGATTTAGGGTTGGGGTTTTAACAGTAGAGTCATATACCCTTTGGGGCATTTATTAGTGGACCTGGAAGAACTCTATAACAGGTCCTAATAAACAACTCAACCCTAAGCATTTCTCAATGGCATTACAATCTGTTAATTTCCTTAATAAACAATTTAAAGCAGTGGTTCTCAACCTTCCTAATTCCGTGACCCTTTCATACAGTTCCGCGTGTTGAGGTAACCCCCAACCATCAAATTACTTTCACTGCTACTTCATCACTGTAATTTTGCTACTGTTATGAATTGGGTGACCCCTGTGAAAGGGTCGTTTAACCCCCAAAGGGGTCACGACCCACAGGTTGAGAACTACTTTAAAGGATCATTCCCTCCCCCCACCCCAGAGTTCTGTGTAGCCATTGCAATATTAGAACCTAGAGATCAAGTAGAAAATACTAATTAAGACAAAACACACTGATAAAGTAGCTACAATAATTTGTTACAGTGGCCACACAGAACACACAAATAATACTCAATTAAGGGGGGATTACAAATTAAACCACTAAAAAAAACAATAGGATGGTAGACCAAAAAAATTCAAGCAGAAAGAAACCATTAACAGAGTGGAAAGGAGATGATGGATGGATGGAGGATGAAGGTTTACTTCTCACTGACTGAATTGCTTTTTGTATTTTTAAAATTTTGTGCTGAGCATAAAATGAACTGTTATTTAAAACTAAAAATTTTATAAAGGATCAGCAAATCTACTCATTCCACTTCTGAATAGTATCAAGTGATTTTTTTCTTAAATATATTCAGCCATGCCCCTACATGGCTTAAAACCTTCCAATAGCCTTTCACTGCACACAGAAATCCAAATTCTTTAAAGAAGAGCAACACAAGCGAAATCTTGCTTCTTTCTAATTCCTTTCTCCATTCTCTTCCTCTCCCCCTCTGCTCGGAAACACATTTGTTACTCAGTATTTCCGTGCTGCTAACTCCTTTCTTGTTTACTTGCAATTTAAAGGGCATATCCTCTTCCTCTGAATATCTGCTCTTTTTAAAAGGCAGCTTCCTAAGCCGTATTTCTGGAGCATGATCTGAAGTTAGGCAGTCCCTGGGTGGCAAATGGTTAGGTGCTTGACGACTAACCAATAGGTTGGGAGTTCAAACCCACTGAGAAACACCTTGGATGAAAAGTCTAATGATCTACTTCCCCAAACTCATAGCCTTGAAAATCCCACACAGCAGTTCTGTGCACACAGGGGGCCCTATTAATGGGAATAAACTGGACGGCAACGGTCTTGGCTGCAGGGCAGGGTGGGGGGTTGCTTTGTTCTGTATTTGAAGTTAGGAGGTGTGGTGGAATGAGATTTCTTAATATGTCTGTCTACTCAAGTTCTGGAAATCCCACCAAATGACTTGGAACCATGCGAACAAGGCACGTGTGACACTAATAGAAAGGCTGGGTCAGTTTCTAGTACCCCTACCCCCTGGCTGAAAGGGTGAGCCTGCTTGAGCCGAGGGGAGAAACCCAGAGGACCTTGGGAGAGAATGGTCCAGATCTCTGGAGTGGCAGAGGCCACTGAGACCAGTTGCATCACAGACTGTTGCACGGAAACTCAGAGGAGGAGCAGCACCAAGATGATGAGGTACCTCATCTCGCCCAAGCCTATGGGATGGTGGGACAGTGACAGGCAGGCTGGCTTCCTGGCCCACGAGGGTAGAGGCCAAGAGACCACTTGGCCGAGACCAAGGACGGAGGGTCAGTCATGGCTGCTCACTGAGACCAATACCCTTACTTTTGGCTGATTCTGCCCTGTGCTAACCTATTAACCTCCCTAATAACCCCCCTTAAGTGTGAGTACTATTTTCACGTTCTAGGTGGCCACTGTAACAAATTATTGAAGCCAGCATGGGTGTGTGTGTGTGTGTGGGGGGGGGGGTAATAGATGGTGTCCGAATAGGTAAAGAAGGATGGACCATGGAGGCTTTGTCTGACCCCTGCCTGGTGGCAACAGGGAAACTAGAGGGCAGCTTGTCCACCTCCACTGGCACTTACTGCAGTAGGTTTACATGTTTACTCCAAGTCTCCTCCCAAGAGGTAAGTGCAAGGTAGAGAGGCCTTTGTGTTGATCACTACTAAAGGATAATATACCATTCAATGTCAAAATGGGTGGTCCAGACCTACACTGTCCAATAGAGTTGTCAGTAGCCAGAAGTAGCTATTTAAATGAAAATTCAACAAAATTCAGGTCTTTAGTGGTACTGGCAGAAGTTAGACACAGGGCTAATTGCAAGGTTGGCAGTTTGAAACCACCAGCCACTCCTCGGGAGGAAGCCCTGGCTCTCTACTCTTAACAGAGTTAGTCTTGGAAACTCCCAGGGGCAGTTCCACCCTGCCCTGTCAGGTCACTGAGTCGATGGCAGTGAGCCTCACCTGCAACACAGCTTAGACAATTGCTTATGGTAAGACTATAGATTATTTTTCCTTGCTCAGATCTGAACATCTGCCTTAAGCAGCTCGTAAGAGTGTAGACTGGCACAATGGGTTGAGCACTGGGCTGCTCATTGAGAAGTTCGTCTGAGCCCACCAGCTGCTCCTTAGAAGAGGAGGCAGTCTGCTTCCTTTGTAAGGAAAGGGTCTCAGAAACCCTACAGAGCAGTTCTACTCTGACCTGTAGAGTTACTATGAGTGAAATTCAACTGAAGAGCAGCAAGCTTGGTTTGGGTTTTGGAATACATAGTATTCTCATGAATATAACTTTACCCCTATGGTCAATTTTCAGCTGAACAATAGATAGGTCTTTAAAGCAAAGAGTAACACCAGGTACACACACAACTAATAACCCAAACTCACTGTCACAGAGTCACTGCCGACTTATCGTGACCCTATAGGACAGGGTACAACTGCCCCCGTGAGTTTCCGTGACTAAAACTCTGTATAGGAGTAGAAAGCCGTCTTTCTTCCACAGAATGGCTTGTGATTTTGAACTACTGACCTTGCGGTGAGCAGCCCAACACGTAGCTACTCCAACACCAGGGCCCCTTTACACCACCAATATCCTGCCTCTGATTTACTAGTTTCCAGTGATTCCAGCCAGACGGGTTCTATGCTGCAATTCTAGTTAGTAAGATTCCTAATCATTTTTAGTCTGAATTCTTCCAGGTATGGTTGTACTTTTCTAGACTATGGGCTCCTATCAGTTTATCTGACTGATTGATGGATGTGTTGGTTGGAAAGTCAGGTCACCTGTTGGCTGTAAACAACAATCGAGAATTAGGTACTACATCATGACTTTTAAGAAGAGGTGATTTCCAAAATAGGTCATAATAGATACGAAAACATGTTTAAGCATTTGACTCTGAAAAACCTGACCCAAAAAAGCACTGCGAAAAAACAGGAAGATCTTACTGCAATCTATCTTCAATCTTCAGCTGAGGCAGCAGTGAATATTTGGGAATCAGAAGCTAAGTGCAAGCTGGAGACAAAGCTGTTATTCTAATTGAAGGAGTATTTCGCTATGACTGGCTTTATTTCAAAACCGCAATTGGAAAAGAAAGCGGGGTAAACGTAGAATGCTGAGCGAAAGTGTTATTTGTAGATGACATAAACTCACTTGCTCTTTGATTCAGTCTGGAAGAAATTCTATTTTGGAACTATATACGTCAACAGAGTTTTAATCTAAAGTTTAAATCCTTCGTAATGTAAATCCAACAGTTTGCTTTAGTGTAAGTTTTGATGATTTTCAATATGATCTGTAAGAATATCTCTTGGAACGGATTGTCAGCAATATCTTTGGATCTTATGGCAAGTGCTTCCCAGCGTTGTGTATCCTGACAAAGCAGGAACAACGCTGAAGACAGAATTTAAAAACTGGAAATCATCTCTTTGGGGAAAGATGACATGTTTGGGATCGCTCACCTTCGTTTCTTTGAACTGGTAATCTTTAAACTCCTGAACAACCACAAATAAGTTATCCACTGATCTCAAGCAATGAACCTGAGAAAGGAAAAAAAAAGACAAATTTCTGAAAGTTTTGAGAAGCACAAACTATGAACATTTAAATCTACAAATGAAGTACAATGGTTATAAGGCAGCTAAAAGCGACTTAAACAAAAACCTGTCAGTCTACCATCTATTTGACTACCCATCTGCTTTCCCCAGCAGATGGGGGGAGGACAGATAGAAGCCTGAACAACAGGGGCAAGGAGGGTTGGAGAGGGTAGGGGAAGCCGAAAACCACTAAGTGGAACTTCATCGTGCTTCCCTCGATGGGAATTCTATGTAGCACACTCCCTTTGGCTGTAGTTCAGAGGACAGGGCCGAGGCCCAGCTTTCTGACTAGCAAGCGACAGTTTGCTCCTTCTTCTTAAAGCCTGATGATTACTGAGAATAACAACACTGTTAGTGCGCATCTCCACAGACCTGGTGAGAACTTTTAACAAAATAGTGAATGAAAAATACTGTTTACCAGTGCATGCCAAATATTTACTGGGTGCCTGCTATATGCTAGCTAGAGCTATGATAGTAAAAAGTAAAAAATATATACCAAAAAAGCTTCCACAGTCCTCACCCTCATGTTGCTAATGTGGTAATGAGATACTTCAGCTTTCATTAGGGGTTGGCAGTTGGCTAACCTTTCCCTCTCACCTTCGGTGCTTCCTGATGACTTCCGTTTGGGAATTTCTGACACCAATGGAAAACAACAAAACTCTCCTACTGTGCTTTATCACCAAAATCTAGAACATGTTTTCCAAGTGGGAGATGGGGGGGTAACTACAAAAGCAGATACCTACACTTTATCCTGGACTGTGGGCTATCGCACAAATGTATTTCATTGCCAGGGGGTGGTGAATACTTTTTATTTAAAAAACCATTTTATTGGGGGCTCTTACGGCTCTTATCAGGATCTGTACATACATCCATTGAGTCATGCACATTTGTACATATGTTGCCATCCTTTTCAAAACATTTTCTTTCTACTTGAGCCCTTGGTATCAGCTCATTTTTATCTCTCCCTAATTTTTTTTAAAGGGGTGGTAGGCCAACTAATTTTGGGAACCTATGATCTAGAGCACACCGCTAAAGTAAATAAACCAAAAACTATGTGGCAGATAGTTGGAATTTCTCCCTAAGTCACACAGGAAGATTCTTTCTAGTAAATTCATCTTCAGGGAAATTCCAGAAATTATTTCTGAAACTAGCGCAAATCTCTGAATCAGTACTAGCCAAACTTACAAACTAGTGCCTAACAGAAAATGAAGTAAACCGCCGTTTTTAAATCGCTTGGTTTGAGGCAAAGAAAAGCACAGGCATCCCAAAAGACTGTAACTAGGAAGTAATTGGAAATTGAACCCATTTAGAAAATTACTAAAATCAAGTTACATGCAAACCTGAGCCAGACTTTCCGCTGAAATGTCAAAATAGATCTTGCCCCGGTCTTTGCTTATTTTGCATGATGACCTCAGTTTCTCTCTCACTTCATCTGCAGCTGTTTGCTCAAAGCCAGTAGGTACGGTGGCTCCAATAGTGACTTGGAGGAGCTCCGTCTCTTTTCTGTGGTGACGTTCTGCCACTTGTATAAACTTCTGGTTCTCAAGAGGACTTATATCCAAAAGTTGGTTAGTGGCTTCTTGAATGTCAGACATGCTGATGCACTTCCAATATCCCCTGGAAGGGCAGTAACAACAACGACAAAGAAAACACAGCCCGATTTTATATCACCTCACATTACCATATTTCCAACCACAGTATACTTGCTTTGCTTTGAAGGGCAGGAAGAACAAGGGAACATAACTGATGTAGCCCTATTCAGTCAAGTCACCTGATAAAGCACTCAGGATTGAATGAATATGGGCAAAGAGTAAGGTATAATGCATAATATTATTAAACTAGAAGGTATCGTGGAAAAATAGGAGGCAAAAGGATTCCCACAGCATATACAGTTTAACTGGGGGTCATCTATGTTGATAATAGACAAACTCTTAACTGCAACAGTTCACAATCCAAATACAGATGCTAATTAAGCACATTCAAATGCATTTCTGCATCTAGTCCTCTTGTCTACTCTTAAGAACACAGGGTTTTGAAGTGTCGGAGATCGGGAAGGATTTGAATTCTTCACTACCACGCAAGGGTTGAATGATTGAATTCAAGTTAATTCTCCTAATCCTCACTTTCCTTACTGTAAAATGGGAATTACATCACACCTCCCCAAAGGCGTGGTTGGGAAACGTTACCGAGACTATCCCAGGTATAGGAGCCCTGGGAGTTGGGCAACTCTAGGCAGGCAGTTCCAAATCACCAGCCTCCTTCCCAGAAAGGTCTAGCTTTCTACTCCCATGAAGATGTGCAGTGCAGGAAAACCACAGGGGCAGTTCTACTGCATCCTACGGGGTTGCTACGAGTCGACATCGACTTGCTGGCAGAGAGTTCGAGTTTGAACGTGGAATCTCTCGTCCTCTATCTGATATGGGGCGAGATTCATGCACTTAAAAATGAATGACCTACCAGCAAAACGTTTACCCACTCCACCACCCTGAAACTGCATGTCAAGTTAAATGCACCCGAACCCTTGAGGGGGCTGTAAAAGGTGGGAATCGGTAACTCTCACCAGATTTTCACAAGTTCGCGATGCGCAATAACCTATGCAGAGCGAGTCAGCCTTATGTGTGCAGTCCTGATCACGAATAAAAAAAACCCAATGTTGTGCTGAAGGCGCTCGGAGCCACTGCGACTACCATCTGCACCCTCTCATCAGGGCAGTGGTACGGGCAAAGGATGTGCCTTCCAAAGGCATCAGCGACGAGAACGGAATAGAGCCCATCTCCTGACTTCCGCCCCCAGACCCGCGGTCCCAATCTCTGGGGAAGGGGATGGCGAGGACGCAGCCAGAGGCCCCGCAAGAGACGTGGTGTGGCCCGGGGCCGGCGTCCGGACTTCGGAACAACGCTGTGGCCCGAAGACTGGCTGCGAGGTAGCGCCCGCCCCGCCCGGACCCCCAAGCTCAGCCCTGCCGCCTCCCGAGGCCGGAGGCCACAGACCCGCCGCCGGTTACCCGCTGCGCAGCCGCTCATTCCAGCCCGGGTAGCCTCCGACCCAGCGCACTCGGGTCACGCTGCCGGAAGGAAGCGGCTTCACTGCCCCGGAAACGGAAGTCGAGCGGAGCGGTCACCGCACCTCCCGCGCAAGTGGCGGGCGTTTGAACTCGGTCCTGGAGAACGGAGCATGCGCACAAAGCTGCGCCGGGTCTGCACGTGCGGGCCGCCTTGTCTGTCCCTGCGCCGGCCACCTCGAGCTGCAAGCCACGTCTGGAGACCAGGAGGCTGGGTGGTAGTCATAAAAGGCTGTGCCACACGCCGGGTAAGCGCCGCCTTGCACATCCCATCTGTTCTTACCACAAATTTACCGAGTGGCACCACTTTAAAGTCAGAAGTGGAGTGTCACAGAGGTAATAAATATCTTGATCAACCCATTAAGCACAACATTTTAGAAACAGTCGGGATTTCAAAGTAGGTGGTGTGATTCTGGAGTACTGGCTTTTAACCCCTAAGCATGTCCCTAGGTCACACACGCACCACCTTTGCAATTGTTGCCCAATTACATAATACGTATCTTTAACTTAGAAAATTTCATCTTAAGGAGAAACGATTGAACGCAACAAAAACACAATGATAGAGGATATGATACTCTGTCGGGAATGAAGTAAGGAAGTGTGTACAACAGTAGGATGCCGTAAGTGGATGCCCACTCACAGCGACCTTGTCAGACAGAACTGCCCGGAGTGAGTAGAAAGCCAGGCTTTCTCCTGCTGAGCAGTGGTGGTTTCCAACAGCTGACTTTTAGGATCACCGCCCAAGTGTAACTACAACGCCACCAGGGCGCAGCACAGTATGAACTGGGCAATATAAAAGCGAAGCCACCTTGCGCTCCAGAGAGCTGAGGTCAGAGGTCAGTTTAAATATTAAATGCAAAAATTGGAACAGGAACTTTTCTGATTTCCTATAGGGCTTTCTGTAATCAGTCACAAGATTATCATGAGATACCCAGAAGCTTCAATATTACTTCTTTTTCTTTTTTTTAATTATAAATAAATCATTTTATTGGTGCTCTTACAGATCTTATAACAATCCATACATCGGTTGTATCAAGCACATTTGTACATATGTTGTCTTCATCATTTTAAAAATATTTTCTTTCTGTTTGAGCCCTTGGTACCAGCTCCTTTTTCCCCCTCCTTCCCACACCCTCCTCCCCTCATGGATACATGATAAATGATAAATTATTATTATTTTTCTAATGGGACCTGCATCCATCAGTATTCTACAAAATTGGTTTTGTAGGGGACCTGGTATAAGCATTCTTTTTGAGAACCAGTTGTGCAAGAAAGGGAATGTGCAAAAAGTTTCCTGGGACAATTGTTAACTGCCCCCTGCCCCACCCTCAACCTCCTTACTAAGGGCAGTTTAAGCCCCCCCCCCCCACTTGAGGACTATTCTATTCTCTAATTCAACATTAGCAAGACTTTGAAGTTTTTGTTGCCCCATCACACCCCACCCACCTACAATGTCATTAGCAATTTGAGCCATCCAAAACCAAATTCACTGCCAATTGAGTTGATTTTGACTCATAATGGCCCTATAGGAGAGGGTATAACTGCCCCAGAGGGTTTCTGAGATTGTAACTCTTTACTGCAGTAGAAAGCTTCTTTCTCCCCTAGGGGGCTGTTGGTTTCGAACTGTTGACCTTGAAGTTAGCAGCCTAATGTGTAACCACTATGTCACCAGGGCTCCTAGTTTGGGCCATGGGAACAGAACAATGAATCCGGCTGCATTGAGCACAACAGCTGCTCTGTGAGAGAAAGATGTGGCAATCTGCCGCCGCCAAGATTTTCCAGCCTTGGAAACTGTTGAATTTTTTTCATAGCAGGTAAGTTGCAAGTGGGGTTTCCAAGTTGAAATATTCTGGTCAAGTGTTTTCATTAAGTCAGCAAAGGAAGAGCTGATCTGCAGACAGAAACAAAAATAATAATAAAATTTAATATGACAATGATTAAGTTATAATATTAATACCACTACTTAAAAGTGAGAACTAATAGAAATGAATTATAAAAAATATGCAAAACCAGATAGTCTGTCTTTTTTTTATTTTAGCACCCCCCAAAAAAAAATCCCCACACTCTAAGCAATGTTTAACCTTATTTTCAAAGAGCTTTAGATGTAACACAATAATCTCTAACCCTAATACCACCAAGTTAGGCTATATCAAGGAAATATGAAGTGTGGAACTGGTGTGGTATGGAGCAGTGCATGACATCCTCTACCTTCACAAGATACTCAGCGTTCTTGCTCCCTAGACCAGGAAGCCTATCAGTCTGTCTCATGTTTGTCTTTTGGTCTATCTGCTGCTGCCATCTCAGAATGAGGCAGGGGCATCTCACTATTAACAAGAAAGAACAGCCAGGAGTTTACCACCTTTGTATCCCAAATCCCTGCATTTAAGTTCCATGATCCAGGAGACCCCAAAACCTTACCAGCTCTGGTATCACTTGAGGGCCTCAGGTTTCTGAGATACCTCATTATCAATCTAGTGGGATAGCAAAAAGGACCTACCTCCACATTAGAGTCCCACACACCCTGTATGCATGATCCATACCACATGGGTCCTGTATGTCTTATTTGTATTATTAGCAAGTGATCCAGTTTCCTTGAAGGGACACAAACACCTCATCTTTCCATAGTCCTTTTGTTGCTACTGTGAGGGGCCATGGAGCCCGCTCTAACCCACAGCGACCCCATGCACAACAGAACCAAACACTGCATAGTTCTGCGCACCCTTGCAATTGTTCCTGTGCCTGAGCCAATTGATGCAGCCCAGGTGTCAATCCGTCCTGTGAGGGCCTGCCGCTTTTACGTAGTCCTAGATGACCGTAATGACATGGATGGAGTAAAGCCTTTGGGACCTGTGGGGTCCCAGCCCCCACCATCAAATGGGTCCAAGAGACAGTTGTGTAATTGAGGGGTAAAATTAAAGAGACATCAGGCAAAATAAGGCATGTGAATGCTCTCCTCTGGGATGGCCGTGAGGTCCTCACAAGAGAGCAAATGTATTTCCAATCACGGCTTAGATATTCTTAGGGGATGTGTAAACACCCCTAATTACATCGTAATAGGAAGGAGTTGTACTATAGGATACATGCAACAGGAGGGGGACGAGCTAGGGGTGTACACCCAATAGTAAGAGGCACTAGGAGTACACATGTGACAAGATAGGCGGACTCTAAAGTCAAGATGGCAGCCTAACCTTGGTCCTCCTTGAGTTGGCTTGACCTTGTCTTTGGGCTCTCCTTCAGGAGAACAATCCACTATCCTTATCAGAATGGAGTGAGCCCCACTGAGCCCGCCTAGGGTGGGACAGACTAAAGGGTCTGATGGCTGATAACCCTCAGGGAGATAAACCTTTAAGCAGTTGACCAAGTATATAGCCATTTACCATGTGTTAGCAAGCAGCATCTTAGGTTTGGCACATAATATGGGGGACAACCCGGAAATAACCTTTCTGTATCCCACATGTGCTTCCTCTGTGTTTGTGTTCTTCCAATAGCTTATGTATTCCCTGCTCCAAAGTTCTCAGGTTTGTTCCAATTTCCTCATTGATGGCCCTAATAGTTTGGGGTTTTACCTCGAGGTCTGTGATCCACCTTGAGTTTATTTATTTATTTTTCTCTACCCTAACCCTGACCCTTGAGTTTATTATTTTTGCGCATGGAGTGAGGTAAGGGTCTTGCTTCATTTTTCTGTAGGTAGACATCCATTTTTTCCAGTACCACTTGTTGAAGGAGGGCATCTGCTTCCCACTCGATATTTTTGGGGCCCTTATCAAAGACCCATAACCTGTATGCTGGTGGGTTCATTTCTGGGTTTTCAGTTCTTTCATTTGGTCTGAATGCCCAAGGACAGTCTTTTGAGTCACTACTCACCAAAGTCTCTGTGGACTTTGTTATGCCATCGAGTCTGGTCTCTGTATCCTGAAAATAGGATCCTGAGCCCCGAGGTCCAGCAATGCAGTCCCTCAATGTGTTTGGTTATGTCTCAGAGGCTTACATAAGTTGCCTTCTGTTTTGAGCTTACAGTCTTTATCAAAGCGTATCGCTCCATCTTTTTCCCTGTGAAGTTGCTGGGTGGGCTTGAGCCACTGATCTTTCAGTTAGTAGCTGAACACTTAACCACAGCACCACCAGTGTTCTGTATGCCAGACATAAGCTCAACTAAAACTCACTGCCATCGAGTTGATTCTGACTCACAGCGACTCTGCAGGACAGAATACAACCAGTTCTTTAGGTTTCTGAGGCTGTAAATCTTTATGGGGGCAGACAGCCTCACCTTTTTCCTGCCGAGCAGCAGGTGGTTGGTTTGAACTGCTGGCCTTGCTGTTAGAAGCCCAGCTTGGAATGTACTGTGCACCAGAGAAAATGACTCAAATTTGGTACTCAGTGATAGCTGTTCACATTAACCCAGATGTCTATTTTACCCTAATGTGTTCCTCTCCTTGCCTATTCTTAGAATAAAAGAAGATCATGCTTAGAAAGTCAAATAGTATGGAGCCACATAAAATACTCCCTTTGTCATCGAGTCGATGCCAACTCACAGTGACCCTACAGGACGTGGTAGGACTGCCCCTGTGAGTTTCTGAGACTGTCACTCTTTACTAGTGCAGAAAGCCCTATTTCCCTCCCATGGAGAAATTGGTGGTTTCAAAGTGCTGACCCTACAGTTAGCAGCCCGACACATAACCACTATGCCATCCAGGGCTCCCAGTCCCAATTCCTTCTGTCCTCTACAGAGATAAAGACTTTTAATTACTTCCCGCTTTTAGTTCCTATGTGATTATTTCCATGTTTCTCAATAATACGTTTCTAAGGCTATTTCTTGCTTTTGTGCATTCAGATATGATCTAGAGCAGGGATCCTCAAACTTTTAAACCGGAGCCAGTTCACTATCCCTCAGACCATTGGAGGGGGCCAGACTATAGTTTAAAAAAAAAACTATGAACAAATTCCTGTGCACACTGGACAAGTTAGCTGGTAAGCAGGACAGGCAGCGGCAGCAAAAACACCCAGTGGGCTGCATAAATGTCCTTGGCGGGCTGCATGTGGTTTGAGGACCCCTGATCTAGAGGGTCTGTTAGGGTAGTACTAACAACCATCACCATCCCATTTCCACTGCGCTCTCCTCCCACTATATTTCAATCTGATAGAGTGTGGTCCTCTCGGTGAAATTTACCTTTGTACGTTTGAGAGCTGCAGTCAACACCTCCCCCTTTCTGAGAGCTGTACACCGCATCTCTAGATCCCCCACACTGAAAGGTGAGGGCTCCAGGGGAGCTCCTGCCCCTTTCTCTACCTGCCCCCTCCCCCCATCTTCCTCCCTCCCATGATCTTGTTAAGCGAGGGTACCACTTGCCAGCTTGGATTCTTAGAGGGTGGATTGAAAGAAGGGCTGTCCCACACCTGCTTCTCACTCAAGGAGCTGAAATTCCATCTTGCCTAAGAAAACCTTTTGGGAACTCATCGAGATTTGAAAGTGGTGTCTCATCTCCAGTCTTATTAATGAAATGATAGTCTAGGAGCCCACCCACCCTTAGTCGTACAGCCAGCCCTTTGGCTAAACTGTTTATTGACTTTTCTCAGAGCCTTTTAAATGAAAGCTCACCGACGGGATTAGTGACGTGACAGTGCATTTTCAAGGGAGGGTGATTGTTCCTCTTTGGTTCACGTTGATAAGCAAGTTGATTTAAAGGCAACTCGTTCATTTAAAAAGGAATTGTATCTTTGCTGTAAAGGAGATTACCAGGGCCGAGAAGGTAATGAACTGGGGCGTGAAACACTCCTGCCACCTCGTGGTTACCCTGAAGCATTACAGTGTTTCTAAACCCAGAAACACCTAAGGAACAGAGAGCTCCTCACCGAGGGAATCGTCCGCCCTCTACCTTATTAGAAAGGGATGTTAGCCAACCTCTTTGTAAGTAGCCAAGGCAAAACAAGTCATTCACAGAATCAGCCTCTGAGAGCAGCTTCCTGTTTGTGTGATGAGAAAAATGTACAGGCAAACAGACAGCTACCAGATCTCAAGCAAGAGGCAGTGGAAATAAACGAATAAGTAAGTGAACAAATGAACTGAAGAGGAGGGCTTGTGGGCAGGGTCCCTTAGCAATGACTGTTGCAGTGGCACCACCGGTCCCGTGGCAGAAGCAAGGCCCACAGAGACCAGGATGTCACAGACGCAGCAGCCCCAGAGACCATGGCTTTGGGATGGAAGGATTTGGGGGAGTCAGGACACTCGCGGCACAACACTCAATGGACGCTAGCCTGGACACTATGCAGAGTGCATGGTCTGTATTGACTCATAATATCCCTCTGCTCTGACTGCTCACGTGACCGGTCCAGAGGCACAGAGCTAATGAGTGTCAGAGCCAGGCTTTGAACCCACGTAGTTTGAGCTCGTCACTACTTTACATTCCTGTTGCCTCTAGAGAGTGAACTTGAGGGGCTTGGCCCCCCTCTTTTGTGGCTGTTGTGTGCCACCGAGGCTTTCTTGGCTTGCCGTGACCAACAAGGATGGCCTTCATGTGAGTTTGTGGTGCCCACGGGAAGTACCAGGCTGCTCACCGAGAACTTTGGTGGCTTGAGTCTACCCAGAGTTATTTTGGAAGATAAATCTGATCATCTACTCCCAGATCACCAGCCATGGGTCCCCCTTCTACTCTGACACACCTGGGGGAGCGGGGAAGAGGTGGCATTGACTGGATGACAACAGGTTGTAGCGGGAACTTGAAGGTGGTTACAGTCTGCTCTGCCACCGACTTGTACCCACACCCGCCCCACAGCTACCGAGTCGATTCTGACTCCTGGCAAGCCTATCCCGGGTTTCCTAGGTGGAAGACCTTTATGGGAGCAAACAGCCTCATCTTTCTTCCGCAGAGCTGCTGGTGGGTTTGAACCCCAGAACTTGAGCTTAGCAATCCAACGCTCATTCAGCAGTGACCTTGGGACTCCTTACAGGAAGATCCAATAGCTTTCAGGAACTGAGTTTCTTACGTGTAAAACAGACAAGATGGTGATGATTTCACCAGCCGCTGTGCAGATGCATGGAGAGTCTGCCCGGTTTTGGGCAAGGGGTCAATGAGATAGAGGGCTGGAAGGCCAGCCGTTCATCTCAGTCCTGGAAGTACCACCGCCCCCCCCCATCAGAAATGGAATGCTTTCCTACGTCTGATGCGAGTGAACACTTTAATCGAGGGCTTCAGTGATGGAAACAGCAAGCTTATGAAGGGACAGCGTGACGCCAGCCCGCCTGCAGGCCCACACGTCTGTGCGTGTGAGTGCTGCTGGGTAGAATCAAGTGGGCCTGCTTTAGCCTGTTTTCTACTTCTCCTTTTCGCCCTCAGGGAATGGAAATGTGCCACTGTGCCGAGAACGGGTTATTTTCAGGCTGGTAATGGTACAGAATCCCTGGATGGAAATCAGATTCCCAAATTCTCTCACACATCGTTTGTCGAGGCAAACCCCATGCACTTTAATATTATGACTGCCCAGGGCCATATTTAAAAATGAGAAGGTAAGATATGAAAATAATAATTTGTCAAGGAGTCACAAGGGGGGGTGTAAAACGAGGAGCTGATACCAAGGGCTAAAATAGGAAGTAAATGATGATGTAAATGATGTAAAATGATGATGGCAACATATGCACAAATATGCTTGATACAGCTGATGTATGGATTGTTATAAGAGCTGTAGGAACCCCCCCCCCCAATAAAATTATCTTTAAAAAAAAAGTTTTGGAATTATCACCAGAACAGATGTTATGCCCCTTACAGAAGGGTTACAAGGAAGAGATGAGCCAGTCAGGGTGCAGTATAACACTGACAAAACATACAACTTTCCTCTAGTTCTTTAATGCTTCCTTCCACCCACTATCATGACCCCAATTCTACCTTACAAATCCGACTAGACCACTGCATGTACACGGGTACAGATAAGAGCTCACAACACAGGGAATCCAGGACAGATAAACCCCACAGGACCAATAAGAGTAGCAATACCAGGAGGGGAAGGGGAAGGTGGGGGGACAAAGGGGGAAGTGATCACAAGGATCTACATATGTACAGCAGAAAAGTGGGTGAAGGGAGACATTGGTCAGGGTAAGACATGAAAAAAAATGATAAATTATCAAGGCTTCATGAGGGAGAGAGGAAATGAGCTGATGTCAAGGCTCAAAAGAAAGATGTTTTTTTTTTTTCCCCCAAAAAACCGCCCAATAACCTTTTTTTTTTTTTTTAAACATTTTATTAGGGGCTCATACAACTGTTATCCCAATCCATACACACATCAATTGTGTAAAGCGTATTTGTACATCATTTCTCAAAACATTTTCTCTCCATTTAAACCCCCGACATTAGGTCCTCATTTTTCCCCTCCCTCCCCGCTCCCCCCTCCCGCATGAGCCCTTGATAGTTTATAAATGGGTATTTTGTCATATCTTGCCCTGTCCGACTTCTCCCTTCATCCACTTTTCGGTTGTCTGTCCCCCAGGGGGGAGTCACACACAGTTCCATGTAATCGGTTCCCTCTTTCCTACCCATTCTCCCTTTACCCTCCCTGTTTTGCCACTCACACCACTGGTCCTATAGGGCTCATCCATCCTGGATTCCCTGTATTTTCAGTTCCTATCTGTACCAGTGTACCTCCTCTGGTCTAGCCAGTCTTGCAAGATAGAATTCGAGTCATGGTAGTGGGAGCGGGGAGGAAACCTTTAGGAACTAGAGGAAGGTTGTATTTCTCATCATTGTTACATCGCACCCTGACTGGCTCATCTCCTCCCCGAGACCCCTCTGCAAGGGGATCTCCAGTGGCCTACTAATGGGCTTTGGATCTCCACTCCACACTCCCCCCATCATTCACTATGGTAAGATTTTTTGTTGAAAGATATTTTGAAAATGATGATGGCAACAAATGTACAAATGTGCTTGACACAATGAATGGATGGATTGTGATAGCTGTAAAAGCCCCCAGTAAAATGATTTATATAAAAAAAGTGTTAAACAGCACAAAAAAAAACCCCAACAACCTAAAAATCAGATGTTATGAGTGTCTCCAGTACCTTGGGTAACCACTCACAGAGGGAAATCATTCTTTTTTCCCACTAGAATTTCAGATTAAAAGTGGGAGTATCACACATCTGGGCCAAGAGACTGGCTAAATTGGATTGAGTGCAAAACAAGTGCAGTAGATTAAGTTCTCAATTCAGGTTTGTGTTTGTTTAGCTTTGGCTAATAGGTAGCGCAGACGTCTGAGTCCTGCTCTTGTTGAGCAGCATCCCGCCCTCCATCTGCTGTTACATAAGACCAGGGTTCTAAGAATGGAGATTTGGGAGGAGGAAGGAAGGGTAGACTTTCTTTCAGCTTCTCTGTTCTGCTTTCCTTTTAAGCACCTAGTCATCGTTTGGGCAACGATTCACCTGCACACTCTACTGGTAAACCAGCCCAGTAACTAATTCACCCAACCTAGACTCAGGATATGGAGATTTTGAAGCATATAAACCACTGGTTTTTGAACCTTCTTTTTTTTTTTTTGACATAGCTCGTTTATTCGGGACAAAACCACTAAGAGACACATACTGTATACATTTCATTTCCGATGGGAAAATGATTCGGTGATGGTAACCGAGAGTCAGAGAGCAACAGAATGGCAGCGGAAGTGGTTTTCACCGTCATATTCATGCACAAGTAAAGGGATCAAATCATTTAAAAGTAAATCCATTCAGGCAAGAAGGAGCTGTGCCTGGAACTCAAGACATCACGAGATACAGAGAAAACAGTTCTTGAAAGTGACCAGAATGCCCGCAATTTGTGTTGCCGTGTGTGACGCAAGACACGTGTCATTGCCAGGTTTTCTGTGGCCGCCAATGTTTTCGACAGTTGGCCAGTGCTGCACTTTCTGGGTAAATGTAAAATGTGAATTAGTCTTAATAATTAATGAAGGGAGCTAATAAGCACTTAGCATCTGTGGAAATGAAAATCCTTGCCATTTGCCCTGAGAAAGAACTTGCTTTTTTCCCTCTCTCTTGTTCATGGTTCAAGTAGTAGGTCACAATGATGGTCCTAGGCACATTGGCCCCAAGGACTCTATCGGCCCTATTTATAAACCTTTTCTGCTCTTGAACCTGTGACTTTCTGCCAAGACTTTGAGAAACATTCTGATTTCTGCATTAGAATGGCCCATGCCATGGGTGGGCATTTGGCAACGTTTTAAAAGTCTTTCCAAAAAAAAAAAGAACATCCCTGTGGACTTGGCAGTTTTTTACCTAAATAAGTAATTAAGAATAGGTACAAAGAGGCATCTATATGCAAAGATATTTTACTATCATGTTTTTTTTGTTTTTTTTTACAATTAGGAAATACAGAAGGAAGCCCAAAGGGGCCCCACTCATACTGGGTTTGTTAAGCAGATGATGGCATTTCTTCCCCTCTGACATAAGATTAGGTTTCCACTCTGCATTATGATAATGAAAAGTTTCACTGACATAGAAAATTATTCACAACATTAATTTTATTTTTTTTTATTTTTTCCCACAACATTAATTTTAAAAGGCAAGGCATCGAAGAGTGTGAATAACAATCTGTTTTTCATCTAATGATGTGACTCTTCAGCTAGCAGTAGAAAATAGATGTTAGAATAGACAATACAGGTTATCTTTTTATACTCTTTACAGGAGCAGAAAGCCTCATCTTTCTCCTGTGGAGTGTCTGGCGGTTTCAAACTGTCAACCTTCTGGTTAGCAGCCCGATGTGTAACCAGGGCTTTTGAGCATAAGATAGAGAACATAGAAATCCTGCCAGTGAAAGCTATGGATGACAGTGGACGCCCCAAATCTATTTGCAGGATCCACACGGGGAATACGCCCCTGTTGATTTTCCTCTAACTGTAATTGAGGGATGGGAATCACCTGGTGATCAGACTGGATAAAAATGATCACTCTGACTTGAACCCTGGTTAAAACCCTGCCACTTGATCTCCCTTCTGGTGCACGTTGGGCCTGATCTTGTTTTCACTTTTTTCTGTGATATTTTTCATACTGGGGCTCATTTCTGTTGTATGTTATCATTGTGGGTAGCCTTCCTGACCCTTTGGTATGTGTTTTTCTAAATTTTTTGGTATATGAAATCCAGGATTGATGAATCTATAGAGACAACAAGTAGAATAAGGGCTCTGTGTTAAGTCTGGGTACATTAGAGAAACAAATCCACAGAAACGCATATGTATAAGAGAGAGTTTTATATAAAGGGTAAATGCACATCAAGAAAACATCC
>NW_022103928.1:60317545-60341635 GCF_000313985.2 Echinops telfairi | reverse complement strand
CTCTCTCTCTCTCTCTCTCTCTCTCTCTCTCTCTCGCTCTCGCTCTCGCTTTCGCTCTCGCTCTCGCTCTCGCTCTCTCTTTCTCCACACACGCATGCAAAAGATAATTGGTAAGTTTGGAATGTTCTGTTCAACTCAACTTGTAGTCAAAAGGTCAAGTCTCAAATTCACTCACAAACCGCCCCCCCCACAAGTATAGTTAATGGAGGAAACAATTACTCACCCAATAGCACAGGCAGCATAGGCCACGAACAGGGAAGGCACAGGGAAGGATATGTCTTAGCTAGCTAGAGCTGTCATAACCAAACACCACAATGGGAGGCCTTATCATCTCTCAAGGCTGAAGGCTAGGAGCTCAAATCGGGGTCTCTTCTGTCTGGGTTCATTTTGGGGCTTGGAGAAAATCATGCTCCCATGCCCCCCTCTCTCCCAACCTCCACCGGCTCTAGCAAACCGTAGCATCCCTTTGCTTGTGCCCAGGTCCTCACATGCTGTCTTCCCCTGTGCGTATCACATCCTTCTTATAAGGACTCCTCCTACCGTGGTAGGCTGTTGATGGAGAACAACTGCAAAGAAAAGCCCCCTTCCCCCAACTGTCCGTCTCCTCCTGATGCCCACCTCGATACCCAGGAACCCAGCCTCTGTCTCTGTCTCTGAAGGACTTGGCATTTGAAGAGACAGCTACTGCGTCTTCCTCTCGACTGCTCATCCCTGTTTACCCACAGCAATCCTTCAGAATACCGGTAGGTGGTTTTCTTACAGGGGCCGGTGGGAGTTTAGTGCTGGAATTCTCACCTTATGTGCAAGCATTTGATTCCTGGCCAATGTCCCTTTCATGAGCAGCCACCACCTGTCTGTCAGTGAAGGGTGTGTGTGTGTCTGGCTGTGACGTGAACCAGTGTCAGCGGAGCTTCCAGACTCCGACAGACGAGGGAAAGAAACCCTGTACCTCACCAGTGCTGGTTTTCGGGGAGGTTTCTAGAGCAGAGGGTGGTGACAGAGCTCCCCTCCCTTCACGGGGAGAGGAGAATCAACACCAGCCTCAGCCCCACGCTGATTCCCACGTGGTGGGGGTCAGGCATACCCCCCTCACCAACTTTCGTTCCCGTCAATTCTGACATTGTCCCTTCCACTCGCCACTTCTCTGCTGGGTTTGAGAATCCATTGGAATAGCCACATCGCACTCACGGACCACGCTAGACCACGTCAGTCATGATGTGGTTCGTTAGGGAAGCATCGGGTCACAAATCGGGATCAAGCTGAAAGTAACAGCAATAACTCAGGAGACCGTTCTTGGATCAGGACAGCTTCCTCTCAACGCCGACATTTGGCCCGGCTTGAGCTTTGCATTGGGAAGTGGATCGTTGTGGATGCAGTTCAGTTAAAATGTAGGGCCCTATCACTTGATCTCCCTTACGATCCATTTAAATGTGTTCTAGTTTTTAGTATTTTCTGCTTTCTTTTCAATCGAGGTTTTTATCTGTTTCACTTTGTTAGTCTTGTTAGTTTTTTAAATGATTTTCTACATGTAAAATTCAGGATAGGTAAATCTACAGAAACAGTAAGTGGATTAATGGGCCCGTGGGGGTCTGGGAGCAGGTGTGGGGGGAACGGGGAGCTAGGAGCACTGAGTGCAAGAGTGAAGAAATGTTCTAAGACCGAGTGTAGTGATGATTGTACAACTCTTCTTGATGCGATTGAGCTACCGAATTGTATGTTAATTATATGCCAATGAAACTGTTGGGAAAAAGTGAGTGTCTCAGAAACTCACAGGGGCAGTGCGGCCCTGTCCTCTAGCGTCACTGTAGCCGCCATCGGTTCGATGGGAGGGGTTTTTTTTGAGGGCAGGGCTGTGGTCGCTTTGTTCTTTCCGTCTGTTGGGCCATGTTCACCTTGGGCCGCCAATCAAAATACAGGTGATATCTGTATCTTTTTATAACGGTCACTGTTTATTAGTTGGTTTTCCGTCAGAGGCTGGAGGGGGGCAGAGACGTCTGAGGGGATGCGTGTGCTCTGTGAAGAGGTGCCGGCTTGTAAATGTCTAAGCAGAGATGGAAACTGGAAAGGATTGTCAGAGGCGATGGAAGCATGAAGGCAAGGAACATCTCACTGGGGAAAGTAACTCCCCAAAACACAGGCCAAGTCTCGGGGCGTATGTGTGGTCGGACACCTTTGTCCGTGGATGCCCTTCAGCCCCATCAGCACAGCTTGGTGCCTGCACTGCTTGGGCCTCAGCACTTTCCCCAGTGCCCTTTCAATGTTTCCTCATGTCATTTACATAATGCAAGCTGATGACCAAGGTGAGATTGTCCTGTCTCTGGCGATAGGGATGATGTCTCGCCAGCTCCCTGCTTCAGTGGAACATGAAGAGGGAGAGTTACGCTGATGGATGGAATGCAAGCTCAAGGTGAAAGGAGAATTTCACTGGAGGGGCTTCGGAGGGTGTGTTAGTCGGGGTAAACTAGAGAAAAATTCATAAACATGCATATGTATATAAGAAAGAGGTTTCTATACCAGAGCAGTTGAATATTGAGAAAATATTCCAGTCCAGTTCAGATCAAGTCCATAAGTCTGATTTAAGCCCATATGTCCGATACAAGTCTATAAAATCCTTTTCAGACGCATGAAACACATGCAATGATGCTGAATGCAGGAAGATCACAGACCAGTGGGTGGGAAGTCTTGTGAATCCAGTGGCGTTGTAAGCATCTCAGCGTTGGCACGGGTCTCCACGTGGCTGCTCCAGCACTTAGGGCTGCATCAGGGTAGGTCCATGTGGCTTCTCCTCAGGGATGTCTTGCAGGGAGTCAATCTTGTCAGTAGAACATCTCTCAGGGAGCAAGCAGAGAGAAGCGTCTTCTGTCTCCGAGGAGGAAAAATCCAGGATTTCCCAGAATTCTCAGGAGAAGGTCATGCCCACACAGAGGCCTCATTGGCTATGATCCGATTGACAGACTAGACTCTACCCATTCACTCTTGATCCTCTCAAATTGACACCAGATGATGTAGGGACCACAGAGGGTGCTTGGAACTGGGAGTAATCTACATGTCCTGCCTTCTTGTGGTTAGTTTGTGGTTAGTCTGATGTGCTTTGTTTGGTCTACATAGGGGTTGGAATTCATTGCTAACACTTTCCAAGGGGGATCTTTCACATCCAGGTTTATGGGAGATATGGAGAAACAGTTCGCTGACCCTGAATGGAGGGCCGGGGCTCCTGGACAGTGCACAATTAATGAGTTAGGCTGCTAACCGAAAGGCTGGATGTTGGCGTCTGCCCAGAGGCACCTTGGAGCGAAGGCCTGGTGATCTGCTTCTGAAAATCCAGCCACTGAAAAGCCTATGGAGGCCAGTTCTACTCTGAGGCACCCAGAGTGGTCCTGAGCTGGGATACTCGGTGGCAAGTGTTCTTTTTCCTTTTTTTTTTTGAGTGGTGGCTGCCCTTTAGTGGGAGCTGAGGCAATCAGAGTACAGATAGCTACAGCTCCTGGCCAGCTGCTTCTCCCATTTATGTTGGCCACTGTGGACACCCACCCGTAACCCTGGGCTATGGAAAAGAGGGGAATGTAGCATTTATTGAGTGGGCTCTCTGCATGAAGCACTGTGCCTTATAATGTACCCATGTGATTCCATCTCTCTAAGCATACAGTGAGATGTAAGCTTCCTGTGGACCATAGGGACCAGATCTATTTCTTTGACCACTGTTGACAGTGTCTGTCACTTGAGATTGTCACAGGTACATGGTAGGGCCGCAAAGTAATTTGATGAGTGAATGAATGAATGCATGAGCCAGGCCACTGTGAGTCATGAGCGGACTGGACAGTAGCTAAGGACAACAGCAGTTAGAACACTCGTCACCTTGTCGTCTGTACTTTATATAGGTCTGTAGTCTGTCTCTGTATGTCACCAGACCTCGAGGGCACTGGTTTCAGAGATTATGAATTCATTTCTCCTTTATCGCCTGAGATCTGGTCCAGGGAGATGCTGGATAAACGCTGATCAAATGGAACGGAAATGGAATGATATCGGTGCAGATACATTCAGTCACATTCTAATTTGATCCCTCCTCGGGCATCCTGCAAAGCAAGTGTTGTTAATATTATATCCATATTGTAAATGAGGACAGGAAAATTTGGTACCCTAAGCATTTCCTTCCGGTTGGTGACGCTGAGGTGCTACTCGTCAGGTCCTCCGTCAAACAGCCGGCTGTTCGTCCTTTCCCTGCACTTTCTCCTGCCTGCCTGGCAGAGCCCAAGGGGGTCTTTGGGTCTCTCTCCCCAGCAAGATGCAACGCAGACAGTAATTGGTGATTGGAGTTTAATTTCCATTTATGGATGCTAGCAATGATGCCTTTTATCACTCTAGGCCAGCAGTTCTCCACCTGGGGGTCACGACCCCTTTGGGGGTTGAACGGCCCTTTCATAGGGGTCACCCAATTCATAACAGTAGCAAAATTACACTTAATGAAGTAGCAACAAAAATAAATTTATGGTTGGGGGGGTCACCACAACATGAGGAACTGTTTGAAAGGGTCGCGGCATTAGGAAGGTTGAGAGCCACTGCTCTAGGGGAATGTGCGAAAGTACCATTTCAAAGTTGCTTGTCTACTTTTATTCCTTCTTAACATTAACCAGCTACCAGGTTCTTACATCAGATCAGATGCTGAGGGAGGGAGAGAGGGTGAGAGGAAAGAAGGGAGTGAGGGGCGCGCGCACACACACACACACACACACACACACACAGAGCTGTATTTTTGAGAAAAGAAGGGCACCGGTAGTTGAAATAGCTGGGTAACCTGATGCTGTCTATCGGAGGGAGAGTTCTTTCTTTGTGCTAATAGCAAAGAAATGCAAGGGGTCGTGTGAATGTCAGTTCGTTTGGGTCTTTGTGTATCAAGTAAGGCAGAAAGGAGAGGATTGAAGTTCAAGGAAAGGAGGCATTAGAAGGGGCCAAGTGATTGAAATCAACCGAGAGAACAGGCCAAGAAACCCGAGCACTGGAGAGGAAGGCAGGCTGAGAAGGTGTCACTCTGATAGCCGGGAAAGAGTCAGGAATGCAAACTGACCTGCTGTGGGGACCGAGCGGGAGATAAGGGCTGTCATCTGCGGGGCTGCAGCAGTGTTTTGGTGGCAGGGGTTCTGTGACGGGATCACAGAACTTTACACTGGTGGTTTTGATGATGTTAGCATGGTGGTGCGGTCTTCCTTTCTAAAAATAATTTTCCAGAAGCACTTTAAAAAGCAGCTTACAATTTTATTGCCGAATCCCAGTATTTCTTAAAATGAAAATGTATGTCGTCATCCGGTCAAGAGAGAAGTCAAGAAGCTATTGTTTTTCCTGGAATGTACCCAGCAAAACCAGTTGCCCTTCAATGGGTTTTGATTTCAGGTGATTCTGATCAAGGTGACTGTCAGAACAGGGCTGTGCCCCACAGGGTTTCCGTGGCTGATCTTCTGGAAGTAGATCGGCAGGGCTTTCTTCTGAGGCACCTCACATTAGCCTCAGCTTTCCACCGTTAAACTTAGACCATCGATTGTTTGTACCACCAAGGGACGCTCTTATCATTACGACTGCTGATGTCCATAGGGAATTATCCACATACACGAAGCATCTCCGGGTGTTGGCAGCACGTTCCATGCCATGTTTGGAGCTGATACAACTTTCTGGTCTAGAACCGTTTGCATCTGAGCACAGATGACAGCCAGAGTGACAATCTGTCATATTCTCCGGGCAGCAAGCTCCTTTGGCTCAAGTATCTTATTGTCAAAGAAGCATTTAATTGTAGGCACATGACCCTTGCCACTGCCTTTGATTGAAACTCAGCCTGCCACAGTTAATACGTTTTATGACTCAATAAATCTTAGCTGAAAAACCTAATGTGTCATAAAAGCAAAGGGAAAAAAATGATTGGTTTCAGCACACATCATCCAATGCAAATGATTCCTTGCTTTCACCTAGGGAAGGCTCTCTCCCCTTTTTCTTCTCCCCATATTGTCTAATGCCACGACCCTTGAATACAGTTCCTCATGTGGTGACCCCTCAAACCATCAAATTATTTTTGTTGCTACTTCATCACTGTCATTTTGCTACTGTGATGAATTGGGCGATCCCTGTGCAAGGGTCATTCAATCCCAAAGGGGTCACGACCCCCAGGTTGAGAACCGCAGGTCTACACATGTTCAGGAGTGTCTGCTCCACAGTACCCAGCCCTGCTTTGAGAAGTAGAAATCACTCGTTAGTCCCTGTGGAAGAAGAGCATGAGCTCGAGGGTGATTGGGCACCGAGTGTGGGTTTCACCTGCGCGCTAGGGAAGGATGGGCCATAGACTTTCACCGAGTAGCCTCTGACCCCATTGTGTTACTTTAGGATAGACCAGCACAGACATGTACACAGGCATGGCTTCGGTGACTTGAGGCTGTTGTAAATTCGAGCTGTGTCAGGAATTACTGTTAAACAACAAATCACCTCACAATGTAGTGCTGGAACCGACAACAGTACCTTCCTTCCTACCAGGAGGTTAGTGGTTCTGTGGCTTGGCCTCGGGTCAAGTATGGGCTGCATTCCTTTGCCTGTGGGCTTTGGGGGCTGGTTTGGTAAGATAGCAGCCTTGGCTGAGCTCTCTCCAGGCATCTTTCATTTGGGGCATCTTCCCATGGGGCTTTTCAGAGCGGAAGGTGGATGCCCAGGCCTCTGAAACTTAGTCCTTTCTACTGTCTTCTATTGCTCAAGGCCTGCTCAGATTTGAGGAATGAGAAATAGAATCTTGAAAAGACAAACCCCTGGGAAGGGAGGGCAAAAAAAAATGAGGAGCTGATACCAAGGGCTCAAGTAGAAAGAAAATATTTTGAAAATGATGACAGCAACAAATGTACGAATGTGCTTGACACATTGGATGTATGTATGTATTTTGGCAAGAATTGTATGAGGCCCCAATAAAATAATTTAAGAAAAAAAAAAAGACAACCCCTAAAATATTGTGGCCAAGGTTTTTCAATCTATTATGTGAATTGTTGTTGGGGAGATCGTTATTAGGATCTTGGGGTTGGGGGGAGTAGGTATTTCTGCGTTCTGAACCCTAGGTAGTTACCATCCAAGTCTGTCATCATAGAGTGGGGTGCATGAGAGAAACCAGAGGTGTCTACCTATAATCACTTACTTTCCAAAGTCGGCCCATGTCCTATCAGCAAGGTCCACTGATGGCAAGCCTAATTTCCTCATCGTTAAAAAAAATCATGTAATCTGATCCAGGCAAAGGAAGACAATTTGCATAACAGTTCACACAGACAATGCTCTGCATCTTAATTTGGTGAATAGCGATTGGGATCCTTTTATTATTATTATTTCATTATTTCACTGGGGGTTCTTACAGCTCTTACAACAATCTATACATCCATTGTATCAAGCACATCTGTACCTATGTCGCCCTCATCATTTTTCAAAACATTTTCTTCCTACTTGAGCCCTTGGTATCAGCTCTTCTTTTTTCCCTCCCTTCCCCAAAGCGACTGGGATCTCCTAGGGACAGCTGTTGGTCAATCCCTGTCTGGAGGGACAGTGAAGACCAGGGAAGATGGAGGAGACAATTGGTCCAAAGGACTGGTGGACCCAGTGAGAGCCTGCCTTCCTGACTTAAGAGAAGAAGAACTGCGTGGGACCGGCTGCCACTCCTCACAGCTCCAAAAGGATCCCAAGAGGAGTCCTGGATAGACTGGGAGGAAAGTGTGGGACAAAACGTGAAAAAGTACTGTCTGACTGGTCAGGTAGAAATGCCCTGAAGTAACCATGCCCTTTAGACGCTCTTCAAGCCTGGAACTGAACTCCCCCTGCCCCCTGGCACTCCTGGGAACCTTCAGCCTGCAAGAGGAAAAGGGGCAGCAGTTCCCTGAGCTAAAGCTGAGCGGGCAGGAAGGGGGAGGAAAGAGGACATGGAGAGAGAGTCACCATGGAGGGAGGGGGTTATGGGAAGGGTGCTGGCTCATTGAGGCGATGGCCATCAAGGTTATGAAACAGGCAAAACACGAGTTGTTGAATGGAAGACCAATTTGCGCCTGAAACCTTCATCCAAACCACAATAAAAAGGCTGAAAGTAAAAATTAAACAGCAAGACCACTCCCCAACCTGCCTGGCCTGCGTAATGTCGTAATTGCCACAGCTTTGCCCAGGGACCAACCCTTAGGCTGTGAGATACTGCACATAGCCTCTACCTCCCATATCGCCCAGCATGAACCCGGACTTTCCTTCCAGATGACCTATTTCTTTGAGCCCCGTTTCCTATGGCACAGCAGCCCATTACAGCAAGTGAGTGTCGGTTATGACTGGACCTGGTCCACCCAACGTGCGCAGAAGGGTCTCCACAACCTTAAGGTCACCTCAACAAAAGTACTTCTGTGCAGGAACCAGAAGTCACCAGAAGACATCACCAGACCAACTAGGAAGACATCTGAAAGCACGGGGTCTGATAAGCCTTATCAAGACTCATCACCCTGCCTAATACATATTCACGACTGTATGAAATACGTATTCATAGTCCCCTCAGTTTACTCCTGATATACATGTATTGCATGTTGTTGCAGGGCCCCCCCCACCACCCTTTTTTTCCCTCTTCTGGCTGCTTGCCTTGGTGACTCTAGGCGGGGCGTACTTTGTGCATTTGATCAAGCGGCTTTGAGCTTTTCCTTATCACTTTGATGCAGTCCCTGTCTTTGTCTCTCGGCCTTGCAGACCTGGGTTGGTGACAACAGGACTAGTTCTTTGACAGAAGGAGGGGCGAGGGTTCAGTGAGAGAGGGTGCACGCAGAGTTCATGGGAGGTAGTCTATGAAGGATCACTCCTTTTGCTTTTTTAATTTTCATTTCCTTTTCTTCTTTTTTTCATGTTGAGTGTTTATTTCACATTCTGTTAGGTTCAAGCTCCCAGCCAGGAAGGGGTGGTACACCTAGGTGAGCGTTACACCTGAATTGGCCCATCTAAGCCAGGTGAATTTGATTCAGCCAATGGAGTCAACCAGTATCGTCGACCACGCCTCCCAACAGGGACCCTGAAAAGCCAGAGGTTTTTTTTCTTAATCATTTTGTTGGGGGCTCATACAACTCTTTGGGTTTTTTTCATACAACTCTTATCACAATACATACATACATTAATTATATAAAGCACATTTGTACATTCGTTAATCTTATCATTCTTAAAACATTTGTTCTCCATGTAAGCCCCTGGCATCAGCTCCTCATTTTCCCCCCTCCCTTCCTGCTCCCCCTCCCTCATGAATCCTTGATAATTTATAAATTATTATTATTTTGCCATATCTTACACTGTCCGATGTCTCCCTTCACCCACTTTTCTGTTGCCCGTCCCCCAGGGAGAAGGTTATATGTAGATTCTTATAATGGTTCCCCCTCTCTACCCCACCCTCCCTCCACCCTCCTGGTAAAGTCAGAGGTTTTACTCTGGGCTCTCTCTCAGCAGCGGCGGCGACACAATGTAGTGGCAGCCCGAGTGGCTGAGCCACGGTCTCACGCAATTGTGCCTCTTCTATTCTTTATAAACTCACTTGAATCACCAGGCTTCCGCGTGAATTCTCTCTGATGCAAAGCCAAGGACCGAGGTATATCTCTCCCACGAGAGGGAAAGATCTAACAATTCCTTGCAGAAAAATTCGAAAATGTAGAAAATCAGAAGGAGAAAGAACATTTCATGGTGCCCAATAATTTACTGCTCGCATGTACCCACTATCAATCTTTTGGTAAAATCCTTCTAGAATCTTATTCCCCCCACCACCACCCCCAGCTGTCCCCAATACACATGATATATATGGGTGTGGAGAAAGTGTGTCTTGGAGGGAGAAAGACCTTTTTGTATATTGTAACATACACACACATACACAATACACATGTACAGGAGGACACTTCAAAAACTTTGTGGAAAAGTGGAATGAAAAGGTAATGGTTTTTTTCCCTTGAACTTTTTGAAGTGCCTTTACATATATAACTTAAAAAAAATGGAAATAGCCTTTACTTTTTACAATCTGTACCTCCTCATCCCAGCATGAGCACGGGGCACCAGGCACTAAGACCGTCAGCTCCTAGTAGCCCCTGTTTAAAGACCTATCACTTCATTGCTGGGAATCAAGGTCCGAGAATGCCTGTCAAAGACAGAGGCAAGACTGATCCCAGAGAAGCTCTACATTTATGCTGAAACACAAGACAGAAGGAGACAGCAGGGGATGTGCCACTTCCAAAAGGCTTCAGAAATCCAGTGAAAGTCAAGCAAGTTCTATACCGTAAAGTATGTGGCAGAAGGAGGTTTTTACGATGATCCCAGGTAGAGATCAGGAGGATTTTACAGGGTAATAACACTAACCCTACCCCTACGCCTAAGTCTCACACCAACACTAACCGTAAAGCTCACCCTAAGTCTAAAACCTACCCTAACCCTAACTGTAATCTTAAGCCTAACCCTAAGTCTAACATCAACTGTAAACCTACCCTAAATTTAACACCAACCCTATCCCTAGCACAAACCCTAAACCTAACCCAATACTAACCCAGCCCTAACAGTCCAAAACCAACCCTTACCCTAACACCAACTTAAATCTTCCACCAAACTTAACCCTAACGCTAAGTCCAACACCAACCCTATGCCTAACCCTGTCAAACACAAACCCTAATGCTAACCCTAATTCTAACCATAACCCTAACCAAACTGAACCCTAACCTTAACCATAAACCTAAACCTAATCCTAAACCTAAGATTAACACAAAACCTAACCCTAAATTTAACACTAATTTTAAATCTTAACAGCAACCCTAATCTAGCCCTACACGTAAGTTTAGCACCAACCCCAACCATAATTCCAGCTCCAACTGTCAACATAACCCTAACCTAAACCCTAACCATAAGTCTAACACCAACCCTAACCCTAACCCTAACTAACCGTAACGCTAACTGTAATCTAAGTCTGACACCAACCCTAACCATAAACATAACCATAACCCAAAGCCTAACCTTAAGTCTAACACAACCCTAACTTTAACCCTGATGCTAAGCCTAACCCTAAGTATAAAACAAACCCCAATTGTAACCAGAGTGGTACCTGTCAGAGATCAGCAGGTTTTCACAGCAGTACAGTTGGTTCTCTAACAAGGAAGGGTTTGCAATGATCATTAGGAAATTATAACATATTTTTAGGGGCCATTAGTCCTCCATCCCCCTGAAGCCTCAAGCACCCTTGTTTATCTAAATTGGGGGATGTTTCCGTGCTTGGCCTTACCAGACCACCACCCTGGAGGCCTCTGAATCCGGCTAGGCTTTGAACCTGGCTTCTCATCTTAATGGCTTTGCTTACTGCCTTTCTGAGTCAGAACACCCAGTGACTGAGCTTAAAAGGAATATTTACTGCAGTGGAGGGGGCTGTTACATTTTGTAGTTTTAAACAAATGAAATCCTAAATTATGTTATATTTCTAGTGTTTTGATTAATCGCAGGTTAACTCTTTAACCGTCTTCTATCAATGTTAGTCTGCCCCAGAGGCCAGGTACCTAGGCACCAGGTCAGACCCGCTACCAGCCACTAGCTGGACTCTTCGTGCGCTGGGTGGTACCTGGGTCAGAGATTGCCTATTCTTTCTCAGTGTTTGAGAATCACGAGTTCCCACTGACGTTTTAAAAGGCTCTGAGAAATCTTGGTGAAAAAGAACAAAAAGCAACCAACCCCTCCCCCCAAAACAGCAACAGCAACATTTCACATTATTTAAGCCATTATTTCCCCCATTTAAGCCAACTCTTAAGTTTTGTACTGGAAAACAATGTACAGGAAAATTAGCTTCTGTGTGCATGTAGAGATCTATATGTCGCCTCACACACACAGGGATTTATGTAACCACTACGGCCACAGTCAGGACACAGGACAGTGCCATCTCTGGGCTACCCTTTCATAACCACTCTAGTCCTTGACAACCACGGATTGTGTTGACTGGGTTTGAAGCCGGATGCTGTTGAACCTTTGGTTCTAGCCAATGTCCTACTTTGAGTGTATCTGATGTCCTAAAGTGGGCAGCCAGAAAGAGGAGGCTCTTGATGAGGAGGATTGATGCAGTGGCCGCAGCAATGGCTCCAACAACAGGAATCGTGTGGGTGGTGCAGGACTGCACTGGGCAGTGTTTTTTTCTGTTGCACTCCGGGCCAGTCTGAGTTGGAACGGATTCAACCACACCTAACTTCAAGTGTCCTCCTCGATGTCTGAAGTGGAGTCACCGCTCTGGTTCTCTAAGCAGGGTCAGCAGCATCCATATCCCTGGGAACTTGGCAGAAATGAACACTCTCCGCCCCAAGCCAGAATGAGTATCTCTTCAGGTGATTCTGATGCGTGCTGGACTCTGAGAACCACTGCTCTGCTATGAGCCCTGGTGTCCTCTCCTTGCATACATAGACTCTTGGCTCTCAGACATATCCTGGCTGCTTGATGACTGGCTCTTTCAGCTTTGGGCTGGTCAGATTTTTTTTTAAATTTAAATCATTTTATTGGGCCTCATACAATTCATCACAATACATAGATCAATTGTGTAAAGTACACCTATACATTTGTTGCCCTCATCATTCCCAAAATTTGCTTTCCTCTTGGGTTCCCGGAATCAGCTCATTTTCCTTTTTTTCCCCTCCCCCTCCCTTCCCACTCCCCCCTCCCTCATGAGCCCTTAATAATTTATAAATTATTATTATATTACACTGCCCGGCGTCTCCCTTCACCCACCCCTCTGCGGCCCATCCCCCAGAGAGGAGGTTATATGTAGATCCCTGTGATCAGTTCCCCCTTTCTACACCCCCCTTCCCTCCTGGTATCGCCACTGTCACCCCTGGTCTTGAGGGGTTCATCTGTTCTAGTTTCCCTGCGTTTCCAATTCCCATCTGTACCGCTGTGCATCCTCTGGTCTAACCAGGTCTGCAAGGCAGAATTTGGGTCATGGTAGTTGGGGGGAGGAAGCGTTTAAGAACTAGAGGAAGGTTGTGCGTTTCATTCTTGCTATACTGAACCCTAAGTGACTCATCTCCTCCCCACTACCTCTCTGCAAGGTTATCTCCAGTTGTCTAGAGATGGGCATTGGGTCCCCATCACGCGCCACCCTCATTGACGAGGATATGATTTTTTCCCCCCTGCCTTTGGTATTTGAAGCCTGGTCCCTTCGGCCCTTTATGATCTGGGCTGGTCAGATTTTTATGCTGCTTATATGAGGACAGGAGCCATGGTGGCATAGTGTTTATGTGTTGGGCTGCAATCTGCAAGTCCGAAACCACCAGCTGCTTGGGTGGGAGAAAGATGGGGCTTTCTTGCTCCTGTAAAGAGTTGCAGTCTCCCAGGAGCAGTTCTACTCTGTCCTAGAAGGTCACTCTAAGTCAGCATGGACTCAATGGAGTGAGTTTGGTTTGTTTTTTTTTTAAATATGGAGAGCTGGTCTCCCCAGAACCATCCCAGTTTCATTTCTCTTCGCTCTGGATTCAGTTTCTGGAAGGAAAACAAAGAGATGGAGGCTGGTCTCTTTGGTAAAATGGGGAGAGGGGCTCCTAGGTAAGTATGATTATCTTAACACGTCACCAAATCTCCCAGGAGCCAGTCAATTTTGGAGCGAATGGTTTTTGCTGCCAGGCAAGCTCTTTGGGAAATTTCGTTTCTCTGTTTTGGGGCCAGGAAATGATAGCACACAGATGGAATGTACAATGGAGCATGAATGGCCTTGGTGCCAGCTCTGTGCTCTCCTCCCTAAGGCCGCACAGCAAGGCCCCTTTCACTGGCTCCATTCAAATCCACTGCCTGCTCCCCAGGCTCTAGGAATAACTCCTTGGCTCCTGGCTGGCCCCCTTTTTTTCCCTCGACATACTTTCCCTTTTCACTGAGGACTGCCCCGTAGGGCCCGTTGGGGCTGGTGTGAGCCTTGATTTGGCAGGAGAAAGGAAGAAGTGCACGGTGGCCTACAAGCTTGAATACTCGGCCTCCCTGGCCCCTTTCCTTGAATAATAGGCCTTTGTGCTTTGAAACGCAGGAAGTCCCAGTTTCTCAGGCTCTGAAAAAACAAAACAAAACAAAATCCTTCCCCCAGCCTCCTCTCCTGCCTGGAGATTCTTAGCTGAAGGGCAGAACAATGATTAAATCAAATATTTAAAAGTGTTAAAATGGCCTGATTAGCTGATTTCTAAACTACTTTACTCGATGCATTCCTTTTGGAGATGGGGGTGGGTGGGAGGAGGACTTCAAAATCCAGCTGTAAAAAATGGTATGGATCAATCTCTATATATAAAAAATAGTTTTTGGCTCTAATCAGTGACCTACTTTCATGAAATGCTTTGCAGAGCAGAATTGTGCGACTGGAGAGGAATTCAGACAGCTTTTGGAGTTGGTTGGAATGGAATGGAATTTTGATAACAGGCATAATTTAAGTCATGCACCTCTGTTTTCCTTTCCCTAACGTGGACCTGTGTTTCCTGTTTGGGTAGGTGCCCACTGAAAGCATCACATTAAAGAAAAAGCAAAAACCACTGAAAGCAAATTGCATTGAAAAATTATTGTTTCGGTTCATACACACACACACACACACACACACACACATATGGAATTATATTCTCTTTATTATCATGTGATGTTTCCACATCTAAGATGAGCCCCAACAAATCACAGGGGCCTCTTAGTAGACTCAGAAGGAATAAGTACAATGAAATATTTGCTATTAGTCATCACTACAAGGGTACATCAGATAGTTCATGGAAGATTTTCATTACCTTTTGATTCCCTTTAAAAAAAATACTTTTATTGGGGGCTCTTACATCTCTTATCACCATCCATACATCCCTCCAGTGTGTCAATCACATTTACACATATGCCGCCATCATCTTTTTCAAAGCATTCTCTTCCCACTTGAGCCCCTGATATCAGCTCCCAATTTCTTCCCCCCCAGATTCCCATATATTTTAATGATTACCTGTATTTAGTGCAAACTTTGACCTCCATTTCATCATAAATGATTTCAACTTTATTTTTTGATTTTTTAGAACATGGCAAAAAGTATATGTGGCATGACAAATTATTTTTAATGTGACACTTCTCTCACTAGAGTCTTGTAACTGCCACCAAATGCTTTGGTGGGACTAAGACAGTAAGGTGCTTGGGGCTTCCCAAGGTGATTGGACAGTTTGCTAATAATGCAGATAAGGTACATGGCGCCCTTTGGTGGGACCACACATACTAGGTGTATGGAACCTTAATAAAGTATCGGTCTATTTTGCCCCGCAAGGCTGAAAATAAGCTATCCCATGGGGAAAAGTAGGACCTCACCACCACCAAGAAGAAGAGACAGGAGTGGAGCATGTCCTTTGGACCCAAGTTCCCTGTGAGGAGAACCTCCTAGACCTAGGAGAAAATGAGCAAACGGAGAGAGTGCTAACACCAGAGACGTTGCAAGATGTTTACCAGTGGCGGTGAAGTGGCAGTAGCCGACTGGGATGAGATGGTCCTGCCCACTGATCAAGGAGGTGAGAGAGCTGAGAGCCTGTAGGTGGGAGGTTTTCTGGCAGAGTACGGTGCCCCTTGGCACTTACTGGGGCAGCTAAGGAACTTTGTCAAACTTGTCCTAGCAAGGCAGAGGTTGGGCTAAGGCCCCAAGAGGCATGGGTCAGAGAGAGGCCTGCCTGTGGGCACAGCTGAGAAGTGGCTGCTAAAGAATTGTACCCTGAGTTGTTCCTCATGCTGAATTGTAGCTTGTTACTTCCCCAACACACTCCGTAACTGGGAGTAGGGGCTGTGAGTTGTGTGTGGCCGTTGCAACAAATGATTGAACCTAGACAGGAGCAGAGCATGCCCCTGAGGGATGGCTGGTGTCAGAACGGCTAAAAGGTTGGCGAGAGGAAGTATGTCTGACCTCTGCTTCGTAAGAACCAGTCTTGGGATACTGATCTCGAATCTTCTTCCCCCTTGGGCAGTCAGACACGCAGGCCAGACGCTCATGGCACCGTTTTTTGCTCGGTGTAACATTGTTCAGTCAAGGACAGCTATGGATCTCTTTGGCTGGGTTATTAGAGGCAGGGCTACGGACCTAGACTAGGTACAACCATTTGGCCACTTGTGTGTCTCCCCTGCGGCCGCTCCCTTTTCTTCCTGTTCGGCTGATTTTCACTCTCACCTTGTCTTAGGCCACATGCGCCCTGTGAAGCGCCATTCTCACATCCAGGCTGGACCACATGATTCTCGCCTGCTCAATCCAATGACCAGATCCTCTCTCTCCTCCCCAGCAGGACCCAGCAAGTCAATGACAAGCAGCGGGGCTTTTCCTGGGACTGGTGGGTGAGGGGCAGTTGCCGTTTCTCCATTGGTGCTTCCACCTGAGAGAAAGTGGGGCGGGAGGTACTGCATGGCCTGGCATGCTGAGATGAAACCCCTCAGAGGCTGCAGACCTTTGAAAAGCTCGGGATGAGGCAGAAGGCAGAGCTGAGAAAGGGAGAGCAGGGCAGTCCCAGTGACATCGTTTGAACCCTGTACCTGCGGCCTGCCCAGCCCACCAGAGTGTTTACTTACTGGGACAACCAATCTTCTCCGTGCTCGAGCCATTTGAGTGGGCGCCGTGACTTACAGAGGCAGAGACCAATTGACCACACTGGTCCCACCAAGACCTGCTGGAGTCCAAAGGGCTGGGGATTTGCCAAGACAAGGCTAGTCTCGGGGAGGAGGCTGAAACTCTGGCAGGGCTGTGTGTGTGTGTGTGTGTGTAACATCCAGGTGACACTGCCAGAGGAGGATGACACCAACATGACGATCGATGAATTTTGTGCAGCGTTTCAGCCGAACTATATCGCTGTAGTTACTACGACAACAACAAAACAAGCGATCTTATAAGCCCAGCTTCTATGTATCAGTATACCTACAGGGCAGAACTCAGTGCTGAAGATGAGGTTTTCGACTCCTGTGAAGACTTACAGCCCCTGTACCAGCCCCGAATAAAATGATTAAAAAGAAAGAAAAGATTTACCAATTCAGAAACTCAAGGGGGCAGTTCTCCCGTCTTAGGGGGTCGCTAGGAGTTGCCGTCGACTCCAGGGCAGTGCGTTCTAATGGGGGGAGGGGCTGTCGTTTTTATCCAATTATGATGTGCTTTGGGCCACGTGGTTTTGACGGCATGTGCTGGTGTTTCTGCTGATGGCGGTGGCTTCCTGTTTGCTGATACCGTCAACATTTCTGGTGTTTTAGCTATAATACAGGCGAAAGATGCGCTACTTTGCTTTACCAAAGATTTCCAGTCTTGTAAACCCTATTGGGCAATCATACTCTGCCCTTTAAGATCTCAGGAGCCCCCTGGTGTTGTAATGAGTTTCTAACACTAAGTTGGGCTGCTAACCACAAGGTAGCAGTTTGAATCTCTCAGCTGCCCTGCTGGAGAAAGAGGAGGCCACCTGCTCCCATGAAGACTTATAGCCTTGGGAGCGCGCAGAGAGGCAGTTCTTCTAGGGTTCTTATGGGTCGGAACCGCCTCAGTGGCAGTGTTTTTCAGAGTGATAGGATTGCTGAGCTAGAGTTGATTCGTCAGCAGTGGACTTCGTGTTAGCTATGGTACTGTTGAGAGTATTTGTGAGCTTTTTTGAGAAGGACATGATTAAAGGGAGCAGAAAGAGGGGGGAAAGGCTTCCCCTCAGTTAACTAGTGCTTTGTAATGATGTTGTAATTTAATGTGGAAAGATCTTACAAAACAAGTTTGTTGTTCGTATTCGTGCAATCTAAGCCAGACCCAAGCGATGCACAGCCATTTGCATCATCTAGTGACCCTTGGTTAGAGTTGATAACAGCCATGGCTCAGGAGTCTGTGTGGGCTGGCCTGGGAGGAGGTCGGGGTGGGGGAGGGGGGCGGAGACTCTTACCCTAGTGAAGCCACTGGGCGGAAGTCTGATAGTCAGAGCCAGGCCCAACGGTCAGGCCATCTCCCTGGTCCCTGTAGTGGGCAGGTAACTGGATGCTGGCTTCGGTCGAGGGTGCTGGACCAGCTTCTCTAGTTGCTGTTTCAGGTCACTTTTGTTCTGGGATCTGGGAGACAGGCCAAACCTAGAGGTGGGGGATCACAGCCCCTGCGTGGGGAGAGGAGGAGAAGGCTAGACCCACGCTCTGAGGAGGCTATATGAAGATAAAAACTCCATTCTGCTGCGTCTGTTTTGCTCTGTGCATCCTTTTTTCTCTCTCCTCGGGCCATGTGTCTTCACCTTGAGTCTCTATCCATCCTTTTGTTGACTGGCTCACTCCACAGCTGGGCTGGCCATAAGCTCCTTTATGTCCGATGACCACATTTATCATCCTGCATCTTCGTCCACACTTTCACCAGCTGCTTACTCGGCGGACAGCTCACTGCGTGCTGAGACCCCCACCGTCCTCGGCACTGGAGGTGCAGCCGCACTTCCCCTGCAAGGAGTCATTTTCTAAATGGGCAGAGTATGTAATAAACACAGCAACATAAGTTATACACTCTATTGAACACAGGTGAGTGTGAAGGGAAAACGTGGGGAAAGAGGATGGGAACTGATTCGGGAAGTGAGGGAAGAGGTCATGGAGGAGGCGTCATTTAAGCAATCGCTTGAAGGAGGTGGATGAAGAAGCCAAGTAGACACCTGGGAGGAAAGTGTTCCAGGTGAAGGGAACAGTAAGTGGGAAGACCTTGAGGTTAGAGTGTGCTGTGTTACAACCAGAGAAGTACTGTGTCCAGGGAGGGGGTCCGGGGAGGGGGAAGGGTTGGGAGAGAAGGAGAGGCTGAGCCCAGAGAGGCTTTGGGGTTGGAGTTCACATTACCTAGAGATTTGTACGTCTGAGCGAGAGGGGGAGCAATGGAGGATTTTGAGCAGAGGGAGGAACATGACCCTCTTTTTTTTAAAGATCACTCAGCTCCTGAGGGGAGAATGGACTGTCCCCTCTGTGAATCAGGTCAGTTATGGACAACAGAGACCTTCGCTGTATTGTTATAGTTTCTGCCAGTCTCCCGCCCAGGGTCGACTCCGTTGGTGGAGTGAACAGACAAAGGCCTAAGCACTTGGCCAGACGCACATAGCCACTGACATCGCTTATAGTTAAATTATAGGTGCAAAAATGTAGTCGCAGCTAAATGTCAAAATTTCAGGGCAACGGTGGAAAGCTGAGCTCCCCTGACCTGTATGTGCAGACGATTGTTCACATTAGATAGAAAATCACCACATTGAAAATTGATGAAGCTTCAGTTACCCATCCAGCTGAGCCATACGCATCGGTCAGTGGTGATATTAGTGGTGATATTTGCGTTTCTGCATATTATCCTAGAGATTGTGGACAGATTTCAGTTATCATCTGTTCAATCCTAGAGAGTTGACAGACCCCAAATATTCCTGCTTTTGGAGTCCCTGGGTGGTGCAAATAGCTAATGCCCTCAGCTGCTAACGAGAAGGTTGGTAGCTCTAGCCAACCTAGCAGGGCCTCCAAAGAAAGACCTGACAATCTGCTTTTGAAAGGATCAGTCACGGAGCACGGTAGAGCACAGTGCCCCTCGGTCACACATGGGTTGTCATGAGTCTGAATTGACCTGAGGACAACGGGAGGAATAACTCAACTCTCCCTCACTGCCACCGAGTCGCTGCTAACGCAGGACAGGTTAGAACTGCCCCCGCCCCCCACCCCGTGAGTCCCGAGATTGTGACTCTTCAAGGGAGCTGAAAGCGCCGGTGGTGTCCAGCTACTGCCCTTGCGGATCGCAGCTCAACTTGTCACCACCACGCCACCAGGGCTCCTCACTGGACCCGGAGGTTTGTTTTATTACAGCCGAACAGGTTGTGACAAGGTGCCAATGCATGGGCACGCCCCTCTGCCTCTCACCCAGGCCCGGCATCAAGAATTTTAGGACATCCTCTTTTTTTTAAAAAAAGAAATCATCTTACAGCCATTGTATCAAGCACATTTGTACATGTGTTGCCATCATCATTTTCAAACCATTTTCTCTCTACCTAAGCCCTTGGTGTCAGCTCCTCTTTTTCCCCTCCCTCCCCTCCCCTCCCACTCTCATGAACCCTTAATAAATTATAGATTTTTATTATTATTTTCATGTCTTACACCATCCGCTGTCTCCCTTCACCCACATTTCTGTTGTTCATCCCCCTTGGGGCTGGGGGGATTATATGTGGATCATTGTGATTGGTTCCCCTAATTTTAGGACATCTTTTACGGCAAAGGCTAACAAAGCACACTGCCTGTCCTAGGCTTTCTGATTCTGTCTATGTTTATCCATCTCAGGGACTGGCCAAAGCAAAGCAGGCGGTGAGGGTATCCGGCTGTCCTGTTGTCAGGCACCCTCAGCTGGTCCTGACTCCCCGTGACCCATGCCCAACAGAACACAGCACAGCCCGGGCCTGCCCCGTCCACACACTGGTTCTGCAGTCGCTTGGGTTACAACTGCCTACTTGCTAACTGGCAATAGGGTGCTTTACCATGGCACCACCAGGCCTCCTCTTCTGCTTGCTATTGCACAGCCCATGTGTGAATTGAGAATGGCGTTTACATTTTTAAAGGGCTAAACAATACATCAAAAGAAAGCCTGTTTCACGACACACAGAAGTTACATGGCATTCAAGTGTTCTATAAATAGTCTTATTGGCGCCCAGCCACGCGCATTCGTTTGCACCTTGTCAGTGGCTGCTTTCGAACTGCCAGGCTGAGTCGTGTTGTTGCGACAGGCCATATGGCCTGCGAGGTTCAAAATCGATGTCATAGAACACATTTTCTGATCTCTGCTTTACAGCAATGCCAAGTTGTCTCTCCTGAGTTGTTAATAATATTCCACATCGAATCATTTAGTGTGGATCTTTGCTTTGCATTTTGTAGGTATCGATTTTCATTTGCCCTCTTTCTGCATATTTCTATATTCGGATACATTTTTATTTATCTTTTAACATTTAAGATCACAGTGATCTTCCTGGAGTTTAACATGATGAAGTATTAACCAACTGGAGTTCAGGTATCTTTTAAAAATATACACTGTTGATAATCATGTCATCTACAAATACAGTTTTATTTTTTCCCTTAAAAAATATATATGTATATGTATATGTATATATATATATATATATATATATATATATATATACTGTGTGGAACCGATTACCAGGATCTACATATAACCTCCTCCCTGGGGGATGGACAACAGAAAAGTGGGTGAAGGGAGACATCAGACAGTATAAGACATGACAAAGTAATAGTAATTTATAAATGATTAAGGGTTCATGAGAGAGGGGGGAGCAGGGAGGGAGTGGAAAAATGAGGAGCTGATACCAAGGGCTCAAGTAGAAAGCAAATGTTTTGAGAATGATGATGGCAACAAATGTACAAATGTGCTTGACACAATGGATGTATGCATGGATTGTGATAAGAGTTGTATGAGCCCCCAATAAAATGATTAAAAAATACATACACTGTGTATATTTGGGACCCTTTTGGTTTCAAGTGACAGAAAACCCATTCAAGCAGCCTAAACAATGAAGAGAACCCGTTTCCATTTATAACCAAGAAGAACAAAAAAGCACAGAAGCGTCCAGGGACAGGGCTAGTAGTAGCCTGAGCCAACCACTAAAGCGATGTCACAGTTCATTCCATCGCTCTGCTCCGACCCCCGCACTGGTTTGTCATGTTTGAGCATCACATGGTGACTCCAGGTTCTTCTCGTGATGCCAGCTGGTGGCAGCAGTTCTAGGCATTAGAAGCTGGGGAAGAGGAGATTCCTCTTTCAGGGAAGCTCTTCTGCCCTGAAGCGTCTAGCAAACATCTCCTAAGTGACATCGGCTCTGGTTGGGTTGCATGGCCACCCCTAAGTCAATCACTGCAGTCAACAGTGATCCATGTGCACGGACTCGTTTAAGTCAGCATGGGTCTAGCGCTTCCCACAAATGTAGTCTGTTTGCTTCCTAGGTATACCGTCTGGTGAGGGCCATAGTCACCGTCACTGTCAGCATTTATGTTGTTGAGATCACTTGTGGTTTTTCAGCTGAAACTCCATGGCAGTTGACCCTCCCTCCCCACATGGTTTCTCGTTATTCAGTGGTCTTGCCCATTTTTCTTACAGGACCACTGGTCTTGCCAACCAGCCAAAGCCTCGGTGCTCAGTGTAGGGAAAGAGGAGGTGGCGGGGAAAGCCAAGGCATGGGATCAGATTCCCTCTGGCACAGACTCAAATAACTTCTAATCTCTTCTGTCGTGCTATCTTCAAGAGCAGCACACCAGGAGGTAGACTCAGGATCCTCCTTAAAAAAAAATCTTCAAGACACTCAAGATCCGTAGTGTTAAAACTATCTTGATGACCATGTCTTAAGGCTCCGAACCAACCAATTTCAATAGAATCTACAACTGGATTTCCGCCAGGTAACGCTGAGGTCCTTAATCTGCAGCCACACACTGAAATCCCTGCATTTCCAAGATGCAAACACACGCCAGACCACTGGGCACTAACTTCCTTGTATTTTCTGAGCACAAAGTGCTGCTTAGCCACGGAGTGGACAAGTGAGTGAGGGATGGCTAAGGCACGCGCAAAGATGGGAATACGCCTGCACACATTTGCTAGGGCTGATAGTTCTCCTTCGTAAATTCTCTTTGTACTGGACAATTCATCTGGCAAATAATGAAGCATTACTTCTTCAGTCAGAGGAGTTACATTAAACTTTCTGTTTGCTGGCAATTCAGCAAGTGATTCTTTGCATAGTGAGTGATGTGGGGGCATGGTCAGGGTAGCCCAGAAGGCACCCTGGGACAAGGTATGTCCACATGGTGTAGCAATAGGCTCAGAGAGCAGCCCATGCAATGTGGACACTTAAAGTCAGTTATGTCTGCTGAAAAGCCTGCACACACTTTAATTTCTGAGTCCACGCTGCTTTGAGGTCAGGACCCCCAAGGAATAGGGGTACATGGGGGTAAGTGCACAGGCGGTGCAGTGAGAAGGCCAGGGGTGAAAACTCTAGATGAGCTACTGACCAACTCTGGGACCTTGGGCAAATCATGCTGCTTATCTGCACTCAAGTTTCCCGAGGCATCAGACAGGATTTATTCAAGCATCAGGTTGATTGAATAACTGTTTATTGAGCGCTTGCTATGTGCTATACATTTTTCTAGGAGGTGGGAAATCAACAGGGAACCTCCTTTGAGGCAATCAGGATTAAACCATGGGATTAACGTTATGTAAGAGGTGGCAGAATGCCAGCACAGGGTAAGAGCTCAGTTCAGGACATGCCTTGCTGCTGTTAGCGTGTTCCTCGCCGGAGCTACCCCTAGTGAACAGGCCGGAGCACACTGTGTGCCAAGCGTTAGTTTCATTCATTGGTTTAATGTAGTGGACTGCACCGCAACTGTTATGCCCTTAGGACTTTCTTCAGGAACAAGGAGCTAGAAATTGGAAATGGGAAACCCTGTGAAGATGCTTTGTAGCCTTCAGGGAGTGATTGGGTAGCTTCCAGAAGAATCTTTAGATTCTAGAAAGTCCCAATGTACAGGAGAGAAGCCCAATTGGTAGGCTTTGAGCTACATCCATCATTGGCTATTGTATTGACCATACTGTAATGTATAGAAAAGAGCCAACGGCCTGCAGAACTCATGAGTATAAAAGCAAGGTATCAGGCTACCTGGGTTCAAATCCCTGTGCAGCCACTTAGTACTGACCTCCCAGGATTGTTACAAGATTTAGAGAATCAAAAATTTATATATTTATGTATATATATATGTATATATATGTATAATTTTATATCCAGAGAATGGCTTACATAGTTGTAGAATCTGTTAACTCTGGTCTGGTTCAACTTTCAAGTTTGTGGGTCAGTTATTAAGCAGGAGGCTTTTCCTGACTCAAGTAGCTGATAGGGGCCAGTGAACCAGGAAGTAGGAAGACTACAGGCTGGTAGAGACTCAGGTGGGTGAGGGTAAGGTCGGCAAATCAGACTTGTGGCTGCAGAGTTGGATGAATCCAAGGTTGGTAGGCATTGTTGCGAGCCGCTGATAGCTCCCAGTGTCCGTGGGTCAATGAACCAGATGCAGGATCCACCGTGGGTCAATGAACCAGATGCAGGATCCACCGTGGGTCAATGA
>NW_022103928.1:60305985-60317445 GCF_000313985.2 Echinops telfairi | reverse complement strand
GGATCCACCGTGGGTCAATGAACCAGATGCAGGATCCACCGTGGGTCAATGAGCCAGATGCAGGATCCACCGTGGGTCAATGAACCAGATGCAGGGTCCACCAGCAGGAAAGAGTTAGCTTCCCCACAGTGTCACCGTGTCACACTGGCCACATCCCCGATGAGAATTCCTTTAATTGTATCAAGGCCATGGCCAGATTCTAGAGGCAGCAGTCTACCTGATTCTTCCCACAATTGTTTGCTGCTCACAGAAGATCCCACTGTGAATCTGATGACATAATGGTAGATCACATCATGGGAGACTCCTGACTGAGCCAAATTGACATAAAACCTCACCATCACAGCGTCCCTCTTCAACATTTTCATTTTTATTATACTTGGAATACTTGGAAACACTAGTATCACTTCTCCAGGTGGGAGATTTTGGGCTGCAGATCCATGGTCCTAAACTTTGTGGATTCTTGGGATCAAGAGGAAGTTCTGAGGAAAGGAAGGAGGCAGGGCATTTGGGCCTGAGGAGCAGAGGAGCTTCCACGGAATTACTGAACAGCCACTGTGTGCAGCCCCCTCTGCTGGGGACCAGATTCACCAGGCACGTAGGACATGATAACTCAGGTGCCAGATGGGGAGACCGATGTGGACAAAGGTCTGTGGATTGAGTGCTGGGCCCCATGCTGGTACATTCACTGGGAACTTTGGGGCAATATGACCCTGGTTGTAATCATTTTTGACATATCCTCACTCCCAGGTAAGTCACACTCCTATGGTGCCTAGATGCCCACCACCCCCTCCCTATTGTTTACTGGTCACCTGAGTGCTCGTACA
Organism: Echinops telfairi; assembly: GCF_000313985.2. NCBI lineage: Eukaryota > Metazoa > Chordata > Mammalia > Afrosoricida > Tenrecidae > Echinops > Echinops telfairi. Next base: position 60,316,621 of record NW_022103928.1, on the reverse strand, counting down.
CCTATCCTCCGAGGACAGAGAATGTCATGAATACTGGGGTCTCTGATCCCTTTGTTCAGGGCCACCCCTAAGGCCTAGTATGGTGCTTGGACAAATACTGACCATCTGAGTGGGCTTTGTTTCCTTACTGTCAAGTGAGGATAAGACATCAACTTCAGGGCGTGGTGGTGAGCATTCAATGAGGCAATGCTTGTCAACTAGCTGGACCAGTGAGGAGCATCATCATAAATGGAGAAAATGTTGATGTGGTCAAGGATCCCATTTTACCTGGGACCCAAAATCAGCATCCAGGGAAGCAGCAGTCAAGAAATCAGACAATGGGCAAATCTGCCACAGAAGACCTCTTACAGTGTTGAAAAGCCAAGCTGTCATTTTGAGGGTGAAGATGCACCTGCTTCAAGTCACGGCCTCTTCGGTTCCCTCAAGTGCACACAAGAGCTGAGCAGCGGATACGCAAGACCGAAGGGATACGGGTGCTTTGAAGTGACGGTATGGACAGAGAATACCGAATGTCCCATGCCAGAAGAACGGACAATTCTGTCTTGGTGGAAATAGAGCAAGGTTGGTCTTCAGAAGTAAGGATGGGAGACTCTGTCTCATGTGTTTCGGACACGTTATCAGGAGAGATCAGTCCTGGGAGAAGGACATCATGCTTGATAAAGTAGAGATCATCCAAAAAAAAAAAGGAAAACCCTCCTTATTGTAAAATATTGCAACCATGTGAGGATGGAGCAGGAGGAAGCAGTGTTTCGTTCTATTGTGTGCAGGGTCACTTGGTGGCACCTCACACCAAGACAATGCTTATTCAACAGAAATCACCTCATGAAGGTCACAGTGCATTTCTAAATCACCAGCTGCTCCTGGGGTGCAGGGTTCGGGTGACAGAGCTTTCTGCTCTTGTAAGTAGTCACAGTTGTGGAAACTCACTGGGATGGTTCTAGCATGACCTCCACGGTCACTGCAGTCGACCTTGAGCAGATGACAGTGGGCTAGGTTTTGGTTTTCTTAGAGTGCATCCTCTTCTGCCTTCATGGAGTGAGCCGCACTGCTGCTATTGGGCTTGGAAGTGCACAGAATGGAGCGCCCTCCTCCTGCGCCATCATCATGATGATTGGTGGCTGGGATCGATTGTCTCAGCCTATCTCATTGAGGGTTCCCCTGGTTCTCGCGTACCCCAGATCTTTACCAAAGTAAACAAGGTGCCATTTCTTCAGTCTCACTTTTAAGGAGAGTTATGGTTCTGTTTTTCCCAAGACCACAGTATATTCAATATTTTTCACCAATACAACTGTTCAAATGCACTTGTGTGGTCTGGGATAACTCATAGCCTTGCTGTATTTTCCCCGCATGACTATTTTGAGCTTAATTGAGTTAGTGCACAGAAACCAAGCATAGGCCTTCAATGAAATAAAAAAATCAAAGAATGTTGGCTATGATAAGATCATTATTGCCGTTTTCGGTGTGATTTTGCCAGTCAGGATTCTGAGACTCGGAGAGTTGAAGATAAAGATCCTGTTGAAGGCACAGATGAAGAGGGACAGAGCCGCAGCTACTGGGAGCCTGGCATCCCGGGTCTCAGCCCAGCGCTCTAGGACATTCTCATAATGGTTCAGTAGGTGGCAGTCTGTGCCCTAAGATAGGATCTGACCTGAGCCCCAGCACCTTCTTTTCTTCCTAGAGCTAGAAGGGGGTTTGATTGTGTGTAAGCCCCTATTTTAAAGGCAGGGAAAGCAAACACTGAGAAAGGATGTCTCTGGACCCAGAGTCCTCAGGTGGTGCTTGGGAAGAGTCTCAGCTTGTCCAGGCTGAGGGTCCCAGCACCGCGTGGAATCTCTTGCCCACATGCCCCTTCTGGGCCCTTCCTTGCAGACACCGGCCCCGTGTTAGACCCCCTTGGAGGTAGGTGCTTCCCTGCGGGGGAGTTGCAAACTGTCCTCAGGGGGTGGAGAAGGTTGGGAAGAGAGCAAGGACTGAGGCATGCTGTGTGTGGTGAATGAAGATGAGGCCCTCTACTCGCATGATTTTCAGTTTCGGAAACCCACAGGGAGAGCTCTGTGCTGCCCTGCGTGGCCGCTAGGAGTCAGATTGGACGTGATGGCAGTGAATTTTATTTTTGTGGTTTGTCATTGCTGGTGATGACATGTGAGGGAGCACTCATCTCATTCCTTACCCCGCCAAGGTCATCAGGGGCGTCAGGTCCACTGCTGGGAACAGGGGTGACTCAGTGGTAGAATCCCTGCTCTCCATGAGTGAGAGACTCGAGTTTGACTCCTGGCTAATAAACTGCATTTGTAGCTACTGCCTATTTTCCAGCAAGGGCTTGTGCGTTGCTGTGGTGAACAGGCTTCAGGGGGAACTTCCAGACTAACATGGACTAGGAAGGAAGTCCTAGTGACTCATGATCTGAAAATCAAGCAACAAGTGGTCTCGTGCGTCACAGTGGTGCCAGCTGGTTGTGTCTGATACCAACATGAGCTGACAGGAGTCGAATCCACAGAAGTTAAAAACAACAACATGTCTATTATTAAGGGCAGGGGCCCTGGAGCCAAACCACGTTTGTGCAGGCTCTGGTCCTGCCCCTGACCAGCCTTGGGAAGTTAGTTAAAGTCTGTCTCCCTTTCCCATCTACAATATAAGAGGCATAATCCATCATGAACATAAATGCAAAAATTCTCAACAAAATTCTAGAGGATAGAATCTAATAACATCAACAAATAACACATCATGACCAAGTGGGATTCATACTGGTATGCAAGGCTCAACGTTAGATAAACAATCAATATAGTCCACCCCATAAATAAACCAAGAAAAAGAACCACATGATCACATCAATCAATACAGAAAAGACCATTGACAAAATCCAATACCCATTCCTGATAAAAAAAAGCCTCTTGAAAAAATTGGTATAGAAGGGAAATCCCTCAGCATAATGAAGGGCATATATACAAAATTAACAGCTAACATTAGTCTCAGTGGAGAGAGACTAAAAGCATTCTACTTACAAACAGGAATAAGACAAGGATGCCCTTTAACACTGCTCCTGTTCAATATTGTGCTGGAAGTCTTACCCAAAGCCATAAGCCAAGAAAGGGAAATGAAAGGCATCCAGATTGCCAAAGAAAAGGTAGAACTTCCTCTATTTGCAGATGATATATTCCCATACATAGAAAATCCCAAAGACTTAGCAAGAAAATTAATTGAAAGATTTAGCAAAATCACAAGGTACAAGATCAACATACAAAATCAATCCGATCCCTTAACTGCAACAAAGAGATTTCTGAAAAGGCATTCAGAAAAATAATACCATTTACAATATCCACCCAGAAGAGAAAATACGTAGGGAATAAACCTAATTAGAGAAACAAAAGATATATTTGTCTGTCAATCAATCAATTGATCCATCTACCCCCCCCCCAAAATAAAACAACAAAAAGATTACAAAACACTATTATAAGAACCCAAAAGAGACCCACGCAGGTGGAAGAAAATACCATGCTCATGGATAAGAATATTTAACATCGTGAAAATATCGGTATTATCCAAAGTGGTCTCTAGATGTAATGCAATCCTGATTCAGATGCTAACATCATTCTTTAAAGAGATGGAGACACTTCACCAACTTTATCTGGAAAGGAAAAAATCTTCAGTAATGTTTTGCTTATCCAAGAAGAACACCTCCCAACTCCCAAACCCACTACTACGTAGCCACAATAATCAAACCAGCTTGATTCAGATATAATGAGAAACACACAAACTAATGAAACAGAAGTAAGAAGCCAGAAGTAAATTCATTTATCTATTGACAGCTGAGCTTTGATAAAGGGCCCAAACTCATTAAGTGGGAAAGAGATAAGTCTCTTTAATAAATGGTAATGGCAAAACTGGATATACATTTGCAGAAAAATCAAACAGGATGTATATCTCATACTAGGAGCCTTGGTGGTGTAGTGGTTATGTGTTTGGCTGCTAATTGCAAGGTCAGCAGTTTGAAACCACCAGCCACTCCGAGGGAGAAAGATGGGTTTTTATTCCTGTGAAGAGTTACAGTCTCGGAAACTCAGTTCTGCCCTGTTTTATAGGGTCACTATGAGTCGGCATTGACTTGATGGCAGTGAGTTTATATCTCATACCATTTGCAAAAAGACACTAAAGGTGGATCAAAGACCTAAGTATAAAACCAAAAAATATAAAGACCATCAATGAAAAAAATAGGACAAACTTAGGAGCCCTGATACGTGGCAGAAATACACTACCAAACATAACTGAAAACACACACCGCAGAAGACACACCAGATGACTGGGACCTCCTAAGATGTAGCTACTCCTAAATACCAGAAGATTTCACCACAAGAGTCAAAAGAGAACCACAGACTGGCAAACATTTTTTTTTTTTTGGTAATGATCTCAGAAAAAGGACTAATCTTTCAAATTTGTAGAAAACTTCAGTCCCTCAACAACAGAAGACAATTAATCCACCTAAAAATTGGTCAAAGGACACAAACACTTCACTTCCCCAAAGAAGAAATTAAGGAAGGCAACACGCATATGAAGAAATACACATGGTGATGAACCATTATAGTGGTCAGTTACAGTCAAGTCGATTCCAACTCACAGTGACCTTCAGTGTGTTCAACACAGCACAACACTCCCTGCCCCTGCTCTTCCTCCTTCCACATGAGTGCCCTGCTCGAGCACCGTTGCAGCCCGATGTCAATCCGTCTCATTACAGGTCTTCCTTTTCACAGACCCCTGCTTTACCAAGTGTCGTGTCCTTTGTCAGGGACCAGCCTTTCCTTACAACATGTCCAAAATACATGAGAGGAATTTCTCCATCCTCGCCTGTCATGAGCATTCTGGCTATACTTTCTCCAAGATAAGTTCGTTTGTTCTTCTGGTAGCTCATGGTACCTTTACTATTCTTTGCCAACACCGTAATTTAAATGCGTCAATTCTTCTTTGGTCTTCCTTATCCATTGTCCAACTCCCACATGCATATGAGGCGATGGGAATGCCATGGCCTGGGTCAGGGGCACCTTTGTCCTTCAAGTGGCTTCCTTACTCTTCGATGCTTTAAAAGGGACTTTGTGTAGCAGAATTACCCAATGTAGCACGCTGTTTGATTTATTGACTGCTGATTTTATGAGCACTGATGGTGGATCCAAATAAAATGAAATCCTTGATAACTCCAGTCTTTGTTTTCCATGATGTATTCTATTGGTCCAGTTTTCTATTCCTTTATTAGCTTTAGATGAAAACAGCAATGAGAGTATTTATGGCACAGTTAAAAAAGAAAAAGAAGAATTCTGGTGAGGGTGAAGAGAGACAAGCCTGCTGGTGGGAGCGTAAAATGGAGCATCCTCTGTGGAAAATGGTGTGGCATGTCCTTAAAAAGCCGGGATAGAAAGTACCACTTGACCCAGCAGACCCTTTACATGCTGTGTACTCTAGAGGTGTGGTTGGAGGGGGCCAGCCCCCCACCACTAATCACGGGTTCGATAGGCACAATTGTACGGTTGAGATATATAAATATTATATTAAAGCCATAGAGAGCATGAGAGATAGAAGAGAGATAGAAATAATGGAGTCAGACATATTTCATGGTATCACTGCTCACCTGAGCCCCACCTGGTGGTCCACATGGACAGAGGTGGAAGGGAAGGAGGATAAGGGGAAAGGGAACAGGGGAGCGAGGAGAGAGGGGGAACCAACGAGAGGTCAAGGGAGGAGCCAAGAGAGTGATCTTTATTGCTAACCCAGGCCTATATTTATCTTTGGCGGGGAGAGCAAGCCCACTAATTACAGGTAAAGACATACGTCACAGGAAGGGGTTGCACTATAGGTTATGCAGCAATGAGAGGGGGACAATCTAGGAATATACACGCAATAGGAAGAGGAGGCATTGGGGGTATACATGTGACAAGATGGGCGGATCCTAGATTCAGGATGGCAGCCTAACTTTGGATGTCACTGAGCTGGTTTGATCTGTTCTCTGGATCTCCATAGAAACTATTATCAGTAGGGTGAGAACCCCACCTACAGGAACCAAGCTAATGGTAGTAAGCCTTTAAAGTAGCCCATTGTCCTTAGCAGCAGGGAGCGGGGCCTACCTGTGGTGGGACAGGACAGCAGTCTGGCAGTTGACTGCCTCAAGGGAAATAACTTTTACCATTAGCTGCAAGCAGTGTCCTAAGTCTAACATATTTGGGGGGGGGGGGAGGACGAGTTGGGAGAAATCTCTGTTTCCCACATAGAGGATCCAGAGCCACCGCTCAAATGCATGCAAGCACACTCATGGTCACCACAGCACTATTCACACCAGCAAAAAGATGGAAACGACAACTTCAATGCCCAGCAGTGGAAGAATGGGACAAACACACGATGAACCACTTTGCAGTGTTAAGGAATAGCAGTGAACCGAGGAAACACCTCGTAACATTAATGAGCCTGGAAGACGTGAGACTGAGTGGATTTAGTCAGCCAGACAGGACAAACATGGCATGAGACCACAGCTGTAAAAAGTCAAGAAAAGGTTTTCACACTGGAAGAACCATTCTTTGATGATTACCAGGGGTGAGAAGAAAAGGCAGGGTAAACCACTGACTAGCAGGGAGACACTGCTTAACTTGGGTGAAAAGGAAGGGAAAGCACAATGAGAGGAGTCAGCACAAAGGGAGAGAGGCACCGAAGATACTAGAAGTGCCCGAGTCAAGGGCAACAGAGGTCCGTACTGTTAGGTACACACCCCGAGGTAATGGTTCTCTGCAAGTAGATGTCGTGATAGACAGGTAGTTGGGTGGGTGTGAAGGCAGACATATAGACCTGTTTGACAGAAGATGTTTGTGTATGTGCATGGTAGTTACATAATTTCGTGTCAACTTGAGCGAAGGGGTGGAGTCTACCCTGTTAATCAGGTCACAGCCAATGAGGCCTCTGTGTGGACATGGCCTTCTACTGAGGATTCTGGGAACTCCTGTCTTCCTCCCTGGAGGCAGGGCACACACTCTCTCTGCTCCAGCCTGACTCCTGAAGTCATGACTGAGGAGCCACATGAAGCCATGCTGATGGCAGCCAGAGCCGTGGAGCTGGAGGAGCCACATGAAGAGCCACACCAGCGCTGAGACGCTTCCACAAGACTTTCCACCCACTGGCATGTGATCTTCCTGATTTCTGCATCATTGCATGTAGAAGAATTTGTGGACTATTATCGGACATATGGGCTAATATCAGATTTATGGGTTAATATCGAATTTATGGATTTGATTTAGACTGGGCTGAGATTTTTTTTAGCATTCCTTTAAAAAACTTTATTTTAAATCATTTTATTGGGAGCTCTTGCAGCTCTTATCACCATCCATCCATCCATCCATCCATCCATCCATCCATCCATCCATCCATCCATCCATCCATTGTGTCAAGCATTTGTGCATATGTTGCCATCAATTTCAAAACATTTTCTATTTGAGCCCTTGGTATCAGCTCATCATTTTTTCCCTCCCTCCCCCACCAACCCTTGAAAATTTATAAATTATTATTTTCTTTATGTCTTACACTAACTTCTGTCTCCCTTCACCCACTTTCCTGTCCCCCTGGGGGTGGGGTGTGATACATTGATCATTGTGTTCAGTTCCTCCCTACTCCCCCCACCTTCCCCCTACTCTCCTGGTATCGCTACTCTAATTATTGGTCATGAGGGATTTATCTGTCCTGGATTCCTCATGCTGCGAGCTCTTATCTGTACCAGTGTACATGTTCTGCTCTAGCCGGATTTGTAAGGTAGATCTGGGGTCATGATAGTGGGTGGGGGAGGAAGCATTAAAGAACTAGAGGAAAGTTTTATGTTTTGTTGGTGCTATACTGCACCCTGACTGGCTTGTCCCTTCCTTGTGACCCTTCTGTAACGGGATGTCCAATTGTCTACAGATGGTCTTTGGGTCTCCACTCCACCCTTCCCCTCATTCACATCGATATGATTGTTTTGGTCTTTGTTGCCTGATACCTGATCCCATCAACACCTATGATCACACAGGCTGGTGTGCTTCTTCCATGTGGGTTTTGTTGCTTCTCAGCTAGATGGCCACTTGTTTATCTTCAAGCCTTTAAGATCCCAGAGACTATATCTTTTGATAGCTGGGCACCATCAGCTTTCTTCACCACATTTGTTTATGTACTCATTTTGTCTTCAGCAATTATGTTGGGAAGGTGAGCATTACAGAATGCCAGGTTATTAGAACAAAGTGTTCTTGCATTGAGGGACTACTTGAGTAGAGGCTCAATGTCCATCTGCTACCTCCCCACTCCCTCACTCCCTCTTCCCTCCCTTCCTCTTTCCCTCCCATCTTCCCTCCCTCCCTCTGTCCCTCCCTCCCTCTTAGTTTGCTCCTGCGTGGTCTGGACAGACCTGCCTCTCTCCCTGGGTTATGTCTTTAGTGCTGTCCTCTATATTGCCTTCTTCTTGGGAGGGGTCAACATAGCTTGGCTTGGGCCCGGTCCCATCATCCTCTCTGTTAGTTAGCTGCTCCATGCCAGTGTATTGCCCTCAAGGTTTGGTGCTCCGGCCCTTGTTTTCTTTTCTTTTTTTCCCATGCTAAATATTGGCAGAATTGCCCTTTTATTTTGGCCCTTGTTTTCTTAATAGTTCTTTTGTTGATTTTCAGCCTTATGGCATAGTGGTGTGAGAGGGAAGTCTGTATGATCTCTATGTGCTTGAGTTTACACAGACTCAGCTTGTGTTCCTGCATGTGGTCTATCTTCGAGTATGTGCCATGTGGGCTTGAGAAGAATGTGATTTTTTTGGCATTTGGGTGGAAAGTTTGAAAATATCTCTCAGGTCAAGTCATCTAATTAGAGTTTAGATCTGTAACCTCCTTGTTAAGCTTCTTTCCCTGTGATCTATCTTTCTCAGGGAGTGGCGTGTTTTTTTGTTGTTGTTGTTGTTTTTTGAGAGTGCTGTATTAAAGTCACCTACTATAATTGTTGAGCCTATGATTTCTTTTTTTCCATCTTTTGGAGCGTTTAATTGATGAATTTCACAGGTCTTGTGTTGGATGTGTATATATTTATTATGCTCGCTGATTCTTGGTCTGCTGTTCCTTTGAGCATTATATAGTGCCCCTCCTTTTTGCTTGTTATGGCTTGCACCTTGAGATAAACTTTGTCCAAGATTAGGATTGCAATCCCTGGTTGTTTGAATTGCCATTTAGTTGGTATGTTTTTCTCCAGCCTTTGATTCTTGGGCTGAGATATTTTATTGATGTATAATTACTTCTTGATATAAAATCCTCTCTTACACTTATATGTCTCTGAATTTGTTTCTTTAGTCAATCCAGACTAACACAATGTATATTTACCTTTGGTGAAAGTATACCCAGGAATGTGATGCAGCGTATGGAGGGCAAAGTTATGAAAATCTCTTAGAACCAAATGCCTCGAGGGGATGGACTGTGGTCTCATGGGAGGCCAAAGTGTATCACAGCCCAATGTGCAAACACCAAGCCACCAGGGCTCCTAAGGGATACCAGTGTCAATCGGCCTAACAGTGTTTTACATTCTCTTTTGGTGAGTAGCAACTGGTGTCTAAAAAGCTTATGAGTGCTTTGCTGATACAACTACCATTCTCTCCACGTCCAGAGAAAAGAAGAGTGAAGAAAATCATGGACACATTGAAAGAATTAGTTTAATGGGCTAATGGACCATGCAAATATCAGACTCTGTAGCTCTGAGACCAGAAAAACTAGATGGTGCCTGGCTATCAATAGCAGTTGATTTGAAGGGGATCACATTAGAAGGTCCTGGTAGGTAGAGTGGGAGAAAAATATGGAACAAGACTGAGAGACAAACAAAGAGCAGACTTACAGGTTGCATAGAGCCTAGTGACACCCTGGCGATAATAGTTCTGCAGGCCTTTCAGGCTGGCACATGAACTCACTCTTGTGGTTCAATTTTCAGTCAAACAATAGACAGATGTATAAGGGGAGCAGTAACACAAGTGAGGTGCACATACTTAGAATAGCCAACCATCTGAGATCAAAGGGAAGCAGTTACCCAGGAACAAAAGTCAGAGCATTAGGAAAGAAGGAGGGATGGAAGCAGAGAACCCAGGACAAGTGTGATATTCCATTGTGGAGATTGCAATTGATGACATGACACAAAAAGTATGTGAATTGTTGAAGGGGAAACTAATTGGCTTTGTCAGCCTCTACCTAATTCTCCATAAAAAGTCTGAAAGAAAGAAAAACAAATCAAATGGAAACAATCCGTTTTGTAGACTTTTAGTGAGGATTAATTGAGTTTATGTATGTAGAATAGTTGTTAATATATTTTGAGAGCTATCTTGCTATTAGCTTTCAGTATTCTAACTCACCAGCATCCCACCTGGATATATGAGTTTGTTAGAATTTCCACATGATTTACCATAGTCCTCATTTCTTCACTCACCCTTTCAGTATAATACCTGCTGCTAAACTTATGTACAGTCAGCTCTCTGAATCTGTGGGATTCACACTCATTGGTTCCACATCCTTGGATTCAACCAATCTCAGAGCGTGTGCGCGCACGCGCGCACACACACACTACAGAAAGTAAAACTTAAATTTGTCACTTACTGAGTACTAGGCTCATACAAATAAAGTGATGTATA
>NW_022103928.1:60278438-60305386 GCF_000313985.2 Echinops telfairi | reverse complement strand
AATTGTGTAAAGCGCATTTGTACATCATTCTCAAAACATTTTCTCTCCACTTAAACCCCCGACATTAGGTCCTCATTTTTCCCCTCCCTCCCCGCAAATTTTATTTTTGCCATTGTTCTAGTTTACTTCCTTTTCTGTTGTCATTGTTAGTCATCATCAAGCGAACTCAAACTAACAACAATCCCATGCACCACAGTGTGAAATGCTGACTGGGTATGCACCATCCCCAGGGTCAGTTGAACTGGGTCTCCTGCATAGTAGGCATGAAGTCTCCTAGGGAACCACCAATCCTTCCCTCCTTTAAAAATCAATTAAAAACAGCAAGATCAGGACCCTTCCTCCACACCCTCCCCAACCAATGCCCCCCTCCCCCAAGCCTTCAATGACAATCACCATTCTTCTGCTTCTTCTGCACACCGTGTCCTGCAGAACAAAGGAGGAGGTTTCACGGACTCCTCCTTGATCTCTGGCAAAGACACAATGTGTTTTGACGGACAGACAGAGGAGCCTTTTCATAAAAGAATGGAGTTACCCACAGAGACACTGAGGGCCGCTATCTCCCTACCCCATCCTGTTTCTTCTGCAGCTTGCAGGCTGCCTCTTACCCACCTAGACAGGCTAGGAGCCAGCTTCTCAGGCATGTGAGTTCACTTAAGTTTTTGAATGATCCAGGATGTAGCACAAACTTTCAGTGACTCAGGTCAGCCTCTCCGGGTCTTTTTCCTCTCTTGGCACATGAGAGCGTCTGTGCAGCAATGACTGAATCTATTTTGGCTAACGAAGAAACAGCAGGCATCAACCCACAATTGTAGAATCGTAGACTGTCGACCAGGGCTGGAAGGAGCCAGAGAAGGAAATCAAATTTAAATCCTTAATTTTCCACTGTACTCTTCCCCAGGGGAGCTGATCTGGGTATGGCAGAGGGCTGTGCAGTGTTTCTGTTTGTTGTTCATGGGATGGCCATGTGTCAAGGGCCTGACTGGATGGCAGCTAACAACAGCAGCCCTTCCCTTCCTCCTCACAGGCTAGAGATGCTGAGGAGAGGGCTGAACTGGGAGAGGGACAGATGTGACCATCCAGGCTGCTGAACACACATGTCATCCAGCCAGTTGGCTCTCTCTCGAGTATGTGATGGTCCTGGAAAGTGGGACATGGTGAGTTCAGTGCTAGAGGCATTCTAGTGGATAATTCTTTGTGGAGGGGCTCAGGGTGTGCATTGTAGGATATTTAGCAGCATTTTTGGCCTCTACCCACTAAACATCAATCATTATGTTATCCATGGGGCTAGTAGTATACCCCATTGTGGCAGCCAAAACTTTATCCAGACATTGATAAGTATCTCCTGGAACACTAATCCTATACACACACACACCACTGCTTTCTGAGGGCCTTTGTTCTAAGGGCAGGGTTCTTCTTCCTTTTCTTCCTGAGACATGCTGGCATGTGATTTGTGCATGGCTTTGTCCTTAGAGGATTCATATCTAGCCGGGGAGACAGACAGGTTCACACAGGCAGCAAAGTGTAGTGAGCCTCTCAACAGATACATGAAGAATGTGTTCCTTGGGAGATACCTAGTTGACTGGGGAGATCTAGGAAGGCCCCATAGAAGGTCCCACTGCGATTTTCCAGGCAGAAGGTAAAGGTGGGCAAGAGGGATTGGATCGACAAAGGTAAGGAGTTGTGAAAAGAAGGCAACATATTGGGTAAACAAAGAGTATTTGAGTACGACTGCACCAGAGGAGCCCTGGAGGTGCTAAGGTTAAGTACTCATCTGCGAGCCAGAAGGCTAGCAATTAGAATCCACCAGACACTCAGTGGGAGAAAGATGTGGTAGTCAGCTTCTGGAAATATTGTAGTCTTGGAAACCATATGGAGCAATTCTACTCTGTCCTAGAGGGTTGCTATGAGTACGAATCTACTCCTATAATGGTTGGACTTTTTTGTACCTAGAGTGGGCATGCATGGTGGATGGGAAAGAGCTTGGAGAGATAGGTAGGGTCAAGATTATGATGATGACTGGGAGGGGAGTACACTTGCCAGAAAAGGGGTAACATCTGTTATTTAATAAAAATTGAGTATACTTAAAAAAATGATGATGATGATAACAACCTATGTGTCAAAGTAGAACTGTATTCCATAGCGTATTCAATGGCTGATTGTTTAGAAGTAGATCGCTAGATCTTTCTTCCAAGGCACCTGGGTGTGGACTTAAACTGCCAACCTTTCCGTTAGCAGTCTAGTATATTAACCATTTGTGCCACCCAGGAACACAAATGATGACAGTTAACACATATTGATCACTTACTATGTATCAGACTCTTGGCCAAGTGTCTTATGCATGTTGTTGCTGTTAGATGCCATCGAGTTGGTTCTCACTCATAGCAATCCTTTGTGCCACCTAATGAAACAGTGCCCCGTCCTGCGCCACCCTCACAATTGTTGCTAAGCTTGAGTCCACTGTCAGTCAGTGCCACTAAGTCAGTCTATCTCATCCAGGCCTCCCTCTTGTTTGCTGCCCCTTTGCTTTACTAAACATAATGTCCTTCTCCAGGGTCTGGTCTCTCCTGGTAACAGGTGCCAAATATGTGAGATGAAGTCTTGCCATCCTTGACTCCAAGGAGCATTCTGGCTGTACGTCTTCCAAGACAGATCTGTTTGTTCTTTTGGTAGTCCATGGTACTTTCAATACTCTGCACTAACACTCTAGTTCAAATGCAGAGATTATTTGTTCTTCCCTATTAAATATCCAATTCTTACATGCATATGAGGTGATTGCCAAATACCACGGCTTGGATTAGATGTACCTTAGTCCTCAAAGTAACATCCTTGCTCTTCAACACTTCAAAGGAATCTTGTTCACCAGATTTGCCTAATGGAATGTGTTGTTTGATCTCTTGATTGCTGTTTCCCTGGATTGCAGATCCAAGCAAGATGAAATCCTTGACCATTCCAATCTTCTCTCCATTTATCATGATGTTACCTATGGGTCCAGTTGTGAGGATTTTGGTCTTCTTTACATTGAGTTGTCATCCATATTGAAGGATTCAATCCTTGATCTTTGTCAGCAAGTGCTTCCAGTCCTTCTCACAGCAAGCAAGGTTGTGTTATCTGAGTATCACTGGTTGTTAATAAGCCTTTCTCCAATCCTGATATCACATTTTCTTCGTATAATATATATATATAATATAGGTTCTCTGATTATTAGCTCACTATACAAATTGAATAAGTATGGTGAGCAGATACAACCCTGATGAAAACCTTTCCTGATTTTCAAGGAGGCCGTTTTTCCTGTTCTATTCCCATGACTGCCTCTCGATCCATGTGCAGCTTCTGCAAGAGCACAATGAAGTGTTCAGGAATTCCCTTCTTATCAAAGTTATCCATAATTTTTATGATCAATACAGTCAAATGCCTTTGAATGGTTAGTAAAGCATAAGTAAACATATTTCTGGTATTCTTGCTTTCAGCCATGGTCTATCTGATGTCAGCAGATATTCTATGTCCTCTTCTGAATTTGGCCCGAATTTCTAGCAGTTTCTTGTCAATGTACTGTTGCAAATATTGTTGGATGATTTTAAGCAAAATTGTGTTTGCATGTGATATTAAAGATCAAAGCCAAAACAAAACTTACTGCTACTAAGTCAATGCTGACTCATAGTGACCCACTGTGGATTTCTGAAACTGAAACTATTTATGGGAGTAGAAATTTCAGTCTTCCCACAAAACTGTTGGTAGATTTGAACTGCTGACCATCAGGGTCACAACCTAACCTGAAACCACGATATCACTAGGGCTCCTGATATTAATGATATTATTCTATGATCTGAGTATTCTGTTGGGTCACCTTTCTTTGGAATGAGTACTCTTCTGGTGAGTTGGCCAAGTAGCTCTCTTCCAAATTTCCTAGCATAGACAAGGGAGTGCTTTCAGTGCTTCATCAGCTTGTTGAAAGATTCCAGTTGGTATCCCATCCATCTCTGGAGTCTAGCTTTTGACAAATCCAGTCAGTGTAGCTTAGATTACTTCTTTCAGTACCATCGGTTCTTGCTCATATGCTACCTCTTGGAATGGTTGGATGTCAGCAAGTTCTTTTGGGCAGTGACTCTGTATCCTTTCCATTTTCTTTGGATGCTTCCTGCATCATCAGCCTCTGCTCAGGGTCTTGCAGTATTGCTACTCCAACTCTTTTTTTGGTTTTATCAATTTAAGATATGCTGAGTGTGTTCTTCCTTTTTTGGTTTTCTAACTGTAGGTTTTTGCACATTTCATTATAATATTTTACCCTGTCTTCTGGAGTTGCCCTTTGAAATGTTCTGGTCAGCTCTTTGACTTCATCATTTCTTCCATGTGCCTCAGCTACTCTAAGAGCAAACTTCACACAGTCTCTTCTGACATCCACTTTTTTCTTTTCTTTCTTTCCTGTCTTTCTAATGACCTTTTGCTTTCTTCATATATGATATTCTTGGTGTCGCCCCACAGCTCACCAGTCTTCTGTCATTAGTGTTTAATGCATCAAATCTATTCTTGAAATTCAGGTTGAATATACTGAAGATTATATTTTGGCTCTTGTGGACTTGTTTGAATTTTTTTTCAACTTCAACCTCATCTTACATAGGAGCTGTTGATGGTCTGGTTCCACAGTCAGCCCTTGGTCTGGTTGTAGCTTCTGAGACTGAGCTTCTCCATCGTCTCTTCCCAGAGATGTCATCAGTTTGATTTTTGTGTATTCCATCTGGAGAAATCCATGTATATAGTTCCTTTTTTTGTTTTTTTAAAAAAAAGGTATTTGCTATGAACAAGTCATTGGTCTTGCAAAATTCTAGCATTTGATCACCAGCACTGTTTCTATCATCAAGACCATATTTTCCTACCCATTCTTCCTTTTAGTTTATAACTTTTACATTCCAATTGCCAATAGTTATTAGTGCATCTTGATCGCATGTTTGTTCAATTCCAGACTGGAGACATTGGTAGCATTTTTCAATTTCTTCTTCACTAGCTTTGTGGTTAGTGCATATATTTGAATAATAATTGTATTGATTGCATTTCCTTGAATGTGGATGGACATATTCATCACAGACAGCATTGTGCTTTAAGATATATCTTGAGCTCTCCCCCGGTGTCTCTCCCCCAGTGCTCTCTCCCACATCCCCTGGTCCCCGGTTCCTCTCTCCCCTGTTCCCTCTCCCTCAGTGCTCTCTCCCCCATCCCCTGGTCCCTGGTTCCTCTCTCCCCCGGCGCTCTCTGTCCTGTCCCCACTCCCCATGTCCTTCCTCGTCCTCCCTCTCCTGCCCTCTCCATCTGCACTGTCTGCAGACCTGGTTGTTGAGATCATGGCCGTTCAGGAGGTGAGCATTCAACCAGGAAATGCGTCAGATGCCATTATTTCAACAAGTCTCCCATCTCTCTTATTCTCTATGACTTTACTATAATCTTTACTTATTATCGTTGTACAATTGCACCTACCAGACCCGTGATGATGTGTTAGGGGCTGGCTCCCCTGACAAGGAAGGTTGAGAACCACTGGCATAGAGGCTTTGGCCAGGAGGTTTTGTTTAGAATCGGAGGCCTTAGATAAGAAATCAGTCCCTGATTCTTCAGTTTTTTTCTAAAGTTTCATCACTGAATTCATACTTATTCAAAGAGACATTAGCTTGCTCTTCTAAATTTGGATAGCTCACACAAGACTTCTCACTAGACCAGTGGTTCTCAACCTGTGGGTCGTGATCCCTTTGGGGGTCAAATGACCCTTTCATAGGAGTCGCCCAATTCATTACAGTAGCAAAATTACAGTTATGAAGTAGCAACAAAAATAATTTTATGGTTGGGGGAGTCACTACAACATGAGGAACTGTATTAAAGGGTAACGGCATTAGGAAAGTTGGGAACCACTGAAAAAAAAAGAAAAGATCGTGAAATGTCCTTTACGATGATGAATGCACTGCCACTTCTCTTGATTGTGGCATTCTGGCACAATAAACCACATAATTGTCTAATTCAAATGGCCAATATCAGTGCATTTCAGCTCACTAACCCCTAGAATAGTGATCTTTATGTGTTCTGTTTCATTTGATAACAACTTCCAATTTTCCTAGAGCCATACTCGTATACTCCAAATTCCAATTATTATTATTATTTTTAATCATTTTATTAGGGGCTCATACAACTCTCATCACAATCCATACACACATCAATTGTGTAAAGCGCATTTGTACATTCATTGCCCCAAATTCCAATTATTAATTGATCTTTGCAAGTGTTTCTCCTTTCACCCGTAACTCTATCACAATGATCTTTCTGGAAAGACATTGAAAGGTGCCAGGAGTGGCATATCCTGATAGAAACATACTAAGGAATAATAATAGTAATGAATCACTAGTACTTTATGAATGTGTCCCGTGCATCGGACATGATGATAAGTACGTCATCTGTATTATCTCACTGAGGGCTGAGTTGACACCGACTCACAGCCACCATACAGGACAGAGGAGGACTGTCCCACAGGGTAATCTTTAGGAAGCAGAGTGCCAGGACTTTTCACTCATGAAGCCATGGGTGTGTTCCAACTGCCAGCCTTGGGTTTGCAGCAAAGCGCTTTAACCACTGCCCCACCAGGACTCTCTCCAGTAGGTAGGGAGTAGTGCATTTCCTATATTATATAGGGTGAAACTGAGGTCAAGGGGTGCATTGACCTTTCCAAATCAACCTGCTAATTAGAAGCGGGGAAGTCCACGTGAGCATGGGCCAGTCTGAATCCAGAACCTGTATGGTTCTGACCCATCATATGCCCATGCAGCCCCTGGGCTCCTGGTGAAGGGTGCCGCTCTACCATTTCCACGAGAAAGGATCTAAGTTAGAGAGGATTCAGGATGCTATTATTTCCCCCAAATGCGTTCCATTGCAGCCATCCAGGTTTCTCATTGCTGCACAGCAAAATAAAACACACCTACCGCTATTACTGAGGAGACCTGGTGCTACACGTTGGGCTGCTAAGTGCAAGGTCAGCAGTTCTAAGCCACCAGGCACTCCAGGAGAGAAAAATAAAGCTTCTCCGGTAAAGAGTTATAGTCTCAGAAACCCACTATGAGTCAGCATTGACTTGATGGCAGTTAGCTTTTTAAAAAAAATATTGCTTGATCGATCAGTTTTAGAAATCACCTGTTAACTCAGTGTTGTCGTTTGAGATAAAGATTACTTTGGCTCTAAAAGCTTCTGTAATAAAATCATACTTTGTAGTTGAATTAAAAATCGGTGTTCATCATATTATGATGATATAATTATTGTTCATTACAAAGCCAAAAGTATGTTGTCATTGTTGTTGTTAGGTGCCAAGTAGTCGGCCCCCACCCATAGTGACCCTGTGCACAGCAGAACAAAACATTACTTGGTCCTGTGCCATCCTTACAATTGTTCCTATGTCTGAGCCCATTGACGCAGCCACTGTGTCCGTCCATCTCCTTGAGAGCCTTCCTTCCTTCGCTGCCCCTCCACTTTCTCCAGGGACTGGTCTCTCCTGATGATATGTCCAAAGGATGTAAGACGAAGTCTTGTCATCCTTGCCTCTAAGGAATACTCTGGCTGTATTTCTCCAGCACCACAATTCAAATGTATTGATTTATCTTTGGTTTTCCTTATTTGGTGTTTGTGGTAGTTATATCATCTGGTGTCAACTTGAGACTATTAAGAGTGAAGGGGTGGAGTTTAGCATGTCAACCAGGTCGCAGATTGATGACCTCATTTGGAGGTGCAACAGAGATAAATAGCTGACTTGAGGTGGGACACACACACACTCACTGGGAGACATTCCTTTTGAGAAGCCACATGGAGAAACACTGATGGAGCCAGAGCCCTGGAGATGAGGAACCACATGGAGACCCACGCCAGTGCTGAGATGCTTCCACTGCCACTGGATCCACAAAACTTTCCACCCGCTGGCCTGTGATCTTCCTGCATTCTGCATCATTGCATGCATTGCGTGAATCTGAAGAGGAATTTATAGACTGGTATCGAACATATGGGCTAATATCAGACTTATGGACTTGATCTGGACTGGGCTGGGATGTTTTGTTAATATTACTCTTTATATAAAGCTCTTTCTTATACACATATGAGTATCTGTGAATTTGTTTCTCTAGTCAACCCAGACTAACACAATGTTCACCTTTCACAGTCATATGAGGCAATGGAGAATACCATGGCTTGAGTCAGGCACACCTTAGTCCACAAAGTAACAACTTTGTTTTTCAGTGAAACACAAGTAAGCATCTGACATCAGCAATGATAGCCCTTGCTCTCCCTCCTCTTCTGAAGAGAATAAGAAGATGGAAAGAACACACAGAGTCACTGTACCCAAAAGAATTCGTTGGCATTCTGTTGTTTCAGGAGGTAACATATGAGCAAGAACTAATGGTGCTGAAGGAAGAAGTTCAAACTGCACTGAATGCCTCAGCTGAAAACAAGACTCCAGGGAGTGGTGGGATAGCCACGGAAATGTTTCAGCAAGCTGAAGAAGCACTGGGAGTACTCATTCGTCTATGCCAGGAAATTTAGAAGACAGCGACTTGGCCAACTGACTGGCAGAGATCTGTATTTGTGCCCATTCCAAAGAAAGGAGGCCCAACAGGATGCTCAAACGGTAGAACCAGATCATTGGTATTGCACAAAAGTAAGATTGTGCTGAAGATCATCCAACAGCGGCTGCGGCAGCACATGGACAGGGACCTGCCAGAGGTTCAGGCTGGATTGAGAAGAGTCACAGTATATTGTGATGATATTTCTTGGCTACACATTTTCTTTTTGCCTGGAGTTACTAATGTTTTTTTCTCTTTTTCCTTTCTTCCTACTGATTTTTTTTTTTAAACTTGAATGCTTTGTTATGTGTCTGTCCTTTTCCTTTCTCAGTACAATGATCCCAGGCCTGTCGATAGGTCGTTGTATTCAGATGTAAGGACTACTCTGCCTGGAGCCTTTCTCTTCAGCCTTGGTGGTTATTTCTCCCTAGGCCCTCCAGTTGGTGTTCTTCCGGGCGTTCCCTCTACTTCACTCCTGTCTGGGAACCCTTGTTTCTAGGGCCATCTCTTGTTTGGGTGACATGTATTCTTCTGTAGCTTTCTAAGCAAGGATACACAGGAGTTACTTTTTTATTTTTTAAACCTTTGCTTTTCCCCCTGGACTCTGGATTTACAGTCTGCCTCAGTAGAATTATAGGTTGCAAGCTATCTTTCATGAAGGCATTGTTATGTTATCTTTTTAGCTTCCAGGACCATTTTTGAGATGTCTAATACTGTTTTAGATCCTATTCTGTGCACGTGACTTATCTCTCTGGAAACGATTAGCTTCTTCCCTGTCTTCCTGTTCTTCTGGAAACTGGCATTTGTCGTTTTCCATTTGTTGTGCTTTTAACCAGAGACTTATGTCTAGGAAAAAAAATTAATTGCTCTTTTGATGATCTCTTCCCCTTTTGTTTTTATAGTGGAATGTTGAATACAGTATATTTCCTAAATGCTTTCAGCTTGTGAGCTTTTTGATATTTTCTGCAATTTTGCATTTTTATTCTTCATTCATTTTATTTATTTTATTAATAATCCTAATAACTAACACTTGAACCATTGACTATATAATTTCTAGGGACTGTTTATGTTCCCTAGCATCCTGTTTTCAAATTAATTTTTGAGAGATGAAAAAGTGTCTCTTAATTCTCTGGGGCATTCATTTTTTCCCCATTAGGGGTGTTACTTTTACTTGCAGATTTCTTCCGGCTAACCAGAAGATTGATTATTGGAGCCTACCCACTAATTTCATCAAAGAAAGCCTTGGTGGTCTGCTTCCGCAGAGATGACAGCCACAGAAGTACCGTGGAGCTCAGTTCTGCTCGCTAATACACGGGCTCACCATGAGCTGGAATTGAGTCGATGGCAGTGGTTTGGGCTTTTGTTACTGTCTGTTCCTGATAGCATCTCTACTTCTTCTTGGTTGTGTTTTTCTTTTCTTTTTTTTGTTTTGATGAAAACTTTTCTCACATGGTCAGCAAACCTTGGTTATCACTTCATATTTTAGGTAAGGCACAAATCCTACCTGGAAGCTCTGGATAGATAGATAGGCGATAGATCGATAGATAAATTAACATCAGATTGATTCTGACACAAGACAACCTGATGTAACACTAAAGGTAGCATTTTCCAGTGCTGCCCTAGACCGACTAGGGGGAGCACCTTCGTGTTAATTGCTCGGGTTGCTGGCCAATCTGTCGCTTACAGAGTTTCCCTCACCCTTGCTGGTCCTCTGCCTCACTGGACATTATGTCCCCTGACAGTGACTAATCCTTCCTGATGTGTCCAAATCCAGCATGTTGGACAATGTTCTACTGTGACCCATACGGTTTTCATTAGCTAATTTTTAGAAGTAGATCACCAGGCCAGCTTTCCCAGTCGGTCTTGGTCTGGACGCTCTGTTAACATCTGCCCACCATGCTTGAAAACACAAGTGGCATAGCTTCCAGCATCATTGCAACATACCAGCCACCGCAGTACAACAAACTGACAGATGGGTGGTGGTTTGTGTACAGAGGCATTTGCTTATGAAGTGGGGATTCTCTTTATTGGGCTTTTAGTCCCGGCTGTTTTGTTAGGGGACCCCCACTAAGTGGCACTATCTAGCTGTCCCCTCCTTGTGAGGAAAAGTATTCAAGGTAGTACTAATAATATGTGGGCTAGGTGGTTCAAACCCACTAGCCACTCCACTAGAGAGAGATGAGGCTGTCTGCTCCCTTTACGCTTTACAGGCTCAAAAACCCGATGGAGGGTCATGTTGGGTCAGAAACAACTCAGTGACAATGGGTTTTACTTCACTTCTACTCTCGACTGGGCCACTTGCACTGGTGCCAGAGTCCTGCCTGAGCAGTGTTCCTAGGATTAAGCCTCTGATCTCCTGACTGAGTGAGGAGTAATTGCTTAGCTGTTGGGATAGACGATCTCCTTAGCCCCTACCCCTGGACTCCTGTCCACACTCTGCCTCTACCAGGCCTGAATCTTCCAGAACATCTATGGGGTGAATTATTTGACTTCTCTGCAATCCCCTTGGCATCCATTCCTTTGCGGGTGTCTTTGCTCTGCTAGGATGGTTACCAGCCCTTCATCTGCTTCCCATCTTTCAAAAATGACTGGAAATCTCTTGCACACCATGGCATCGTTTCCCATGTCTTTGTCTATGTGAGCACAGTCCTTTAGTGTCATTTTAGTTGACTTTCAGGAAAGAGGAAACACATGTGTTTGCTCAATCCCCCAAGTGTAACCAATTCCTCAAAAACACTCTTTGAATGTCAGTGGCACGGATGGCACTCTGCTAGACAGTGTGAATGTGCTTCACTTCCGTGTTGAAGGGAGAGGAAATATAGCCGGCACTGCACGCCTTTCAGAACTTGCGTGGTATCTAGCACAGTGTTGGCTCTGAGGTCACAGAGAAGTGAGAAAAGAGTTTTGTTGCAATATCTGCCGTGCAAGGTTATTTGTTATCCTCTTGGACTTTAGCCTGAAGTTGCTGTCACCACAGACCAGTGCAGGAGCTCTGCACTAGGGGAGCTACTCCTTGGATTTTAACCATGTTCTTCCATCAGGCACAAATGGTGCTGCAGAGCATCACGCCGCACCCGTAGGTTCTTTCCCATTGATGAACTGTATATTAGCTACATGTAAGAAGCCTTCGGGACAGGTGAAGCGATGTAGCATCTTGCTTGTTGCTTCTTTTCGAGAGTGATCAGTAGTCACAGGGCTTCTTGCATTTCCTGTGGCAAAGTATTCAAGGCCGTGCTAGTCCTCTTTGAGCATCTTTCTCTCTCATTGTAGCTGCCCACTTCTGTCAGCGGAGACTACCGTGTTGCTATGATGCCCAACCATTTCAGGGAAGCGTCTAGGTGAAGACAGACTAGCGAGGAAAAGGCCTGTCGATCCACATCCAGCCATTAGCTGGGGAGCGGATCATGGGGATGATGGCGCAGGATGGCAGTGTTTCATGCCCAGGTGCCTGGAGGGCCATGAAACACAACACATCAGGGATGGGCAGAAGAGGAGCATTAGCTGAAGAATGAGGAATAACAGTACGTGGTGATCAGCATTTTAAAAGAAAATGCACGGCAAAAGCAAGATCATTAAATTAAGAAGTTGCAATTGCCAACTTTTAGATCAGATCTTTGTCACAGGTATTTTGGAGAATCATTTCTTGGAAGCGGAGGGAATATCTTTCTGAAGGTACGTGTTTGAAGAAGCTGCAGCAGCAATGGCGGTTTCACCTGCCGTGAGTCCACGGTGCTGAGGGACGTCAGAGGGGAAGTGTGATTGGAATCAGGCGTATTTGTGTGGGGGTAGTGACAGTATCAGGGATGGCTTATCCGAGTCTTAGCTATTTAGTGCTGCTATTATGGAAACATCAGTCACTTCTGATGGCTTCCACAGCCGGAAATGTATCCTCTCACAATTTCAGAGGCAATAAGTCTGGATTCGAGGCACCACCTCTAGGGGAAGTCCTTCTCTTTCTGTGGGCTCTGGGGGAAGGAGCGTGTCTCCTCTCAGCATCGGTGGGCTCAGTGTTCCTTGGAAATCTCCATGGGCCTTTTCATCAGTCTTGCCTGAGTCTAGGAGGTTCTCGGCATAGAACCTCTTCCAAAGAAGGCCTTGGTCCCTGGCTCTCCTTTCCTGGTGGTAATAAGGGTCTTCGTTCTCTGTTGAATTCTTACTCCCCCTCTCTCGTGTAAGATAACAGGTGAGACAGGCCACACCCCAGGGAAACTCCCTGAGTTAGGCTGCGTTGTCCAGAGGACCCAAACCAGTGACACTCATGTGTGTGTAACAAAGAACTTTAAGCCAAGAAGTTGCCTTAGATGAAGAAAGGGCCTCAGCCAGTGGGTCCAATGCGAGCCAGAGCGCTCTTCAGACTCACATAGCTGCAGGTCGATGATGCAGCAGGGGAAGCGGCATGCAGGAAGATCAAAGACCAGTGGTGCAGAGTGGTATGGATCCAAGGTCATAGGAAACCTGGCAGGGTCCTGCACCTCTCAAGGTTGGGCAGCTTCTGGAGGCAGGCACAGAGTCCCAGCAAGCAGGAGGCAAAGGAGGAGAGAGAGAGAGCTTGAGAGAGAGAGAGAGAGAGAGAGAAGCAGAGTCCCCAGTGTCTCTTATAAAAGGCCACACCTCCTAGGTGGCACCAGCCCGTGACCTGATTGACAGGTTGAACTCCACCCCAGATGCAAGTTTCAGTTGACATCGCTCTGCGGCCTTTTGGCTAAGAGCAAGTGCAAGTTCAAGTTGACATTAAACCTCTCTGTAAACCAGATCCACCTTAATCCACTCACAAAGGACTGGTCATGCAGATCACATGTCGGGGGATGATTGTAGCATTACATAACTAGCAGTCCAGCAGGAATTATGGCCAGCCTAGCTGCTGTGTATTTTTTGGGGTCACAATTTAATCGATGACTGGAGAGCAGGGGTTTAATTTTGAGGGGAACAGGAAGAATTGAAGACTCTCGAGGGAGGCAGAGGTATTTTTGAGTTATTATGGTCACACTCTGGAGCCTCAGTTTATCTCCTGCGATTAAGTCAAGCTATTTCTGACACTCACTGGTTACCAACTTTCCGGATACAGCAGGCAGCTCCACCAAATGAAGGCAGAGCCCTGTGTGCGCAGACAGGCAAGTGGTTAGTTCCCAGTGTCTTTCCCAACCCTGGAGCAAAGCAGTTGTTTTGTTGACTCATTTTCCTCTCCCAGAGGTAACTTTGGCCTTTAGCTCTCTTACTTACAATACAGATCTGCGTTACTACAACTATGCATTTCTTACTGCTCTGCTCTCCCCTGGATGCATTTTCAATATGGCCAAACATGTAAATGAAATCAATAATTTTTTGTTTTGCAGTTATTAATCCTAAAGTCTCCAGCAAAGTATTGTACAACTTATGAAAAAGACCAGAGTAAGCCCTTCCCTGCTCTTTGGGGTTCAACAACAGAGGAAACAGTACAAGACAATCAGTGACTAATTTCCAAATATGTGATCTATACCAGGTGGTCCCAACTTGAGCTTCCCTATGGCCACTCCCAAGGGTCTTAGCAGTCATGGGGGTGGGGAGGCACCTGGAGGCTATTTTCAGTACTTTAAAAAGACTAATCCCAAAGCACTTATTTACCAGAGGTTGAATGCACTGGTTAATTAAATGAAAACATCAGGTTTCTTTGCTCTGGGCTAGAATTCTGTCAATTTAGTACTGCAACACCAGTTATCTGCTGGCTGGCTGGAAGCTCTCATTGGCAGTTGCCCTCATCTTTGATAAATAAAACACAAGAAAGTGAATTCATCAGTACTTGAGAAATGTGTTTCATTCAGTCGATGGAAAGTGTTTTGAAGTCTGTGATTTGCTGGGGGCAAAGGGCAAGTTTGATTTGGGTGACAGGTTGGGGAATCAGGGTGAGGGCCTGTCAGTGACTAGTTCAGAAGCTTATTGTGGGCATTCAGTGAAGGTTTTATGGGTAAGGAGGTATTCACCAAACAGCTTTTGAGTTAGTTGTTGAGGTAGTTAAGGTTTATTGTGCCAACTTGGCCGATAAACATATATGGAATTAATCAAAGGGCGGAGCGATAAATGGCTCGGTGAACCTCGCCTTCCTGATTCTTTGGTCTCTTGCTCTCTGATGGTCGGACCAGGGTGCAGCTGCCGTGGCCAGTTCCCTGCTTCAGCTTGCAAGGCTCACTTCCTGCGAGACATCCCTAAGGAGCCACATGGACCTACCCTGATGGAGCCCTGGGAGCTGGAGAAGCTGCATGGAGACCCCTGCCAGCGCTGAGCTGCTTACATCACCACTGGATTCAAAGACTTCCTACCAACTGGCCTGTGATTCTCCTGCCTTCAGCACCATTGTGTGCATTTTGTGAGTTTGAGGAGGACTTTGTAGATCGATGTTGGACAAATGGGCTAAGTCTGATTATGGGTTTAGACCGGACTGGGTTGGGATGCTTTCTGAATGTACACTTACCCTATATATAAAACGCTCTCTTAGACATCTATGAGTTTCTGTGGATTTGTTTCTCTAGTTTACCCAGACTAACACAGGTGTTGTGGATATACCCCACAAAACATGCATCAGTTCAATCATTGGTGCCTGTGAAAAGCAGTGTCTTGTACGGCGTTCTTCAGTTGTGTAACCAGGCCCTTCTTCCCGCTCCAAGTTGTGGCTTCCCTCTGTGCATGGACTCACCGTCCCTAGGCTTCCTCTCGAATCCTTCAAGTTGCTGTTGTCAACTCGACTCCACAAGCAGTTCTGAAAGGTGTCTAGGAGTTATCTCCGTGGTGGTTCTCAGGGTGTGGTCCTTGGACGAGCATCAGCATCCCCTGGGAACTTGTCGCAACCCTTGGCTGTCAAGTCAGCTCCGACTCACGGTGACCTCGTGGGCATCAGAGTAGAACTGTGCCCCATAACATTCTCCTGTGGATGAATTTTCAGGAGATGTGGCACTACTGGGCCCAGTTAAACAGTCAGCCTTTCAGCCGAGTGCTTTCACCATCGACACTGCCCAGCAACCATGGGCACTCGTTGTGGTTGTGGTTGTTAGGTGCGGTGGAGTCTGTTCTGACCCAGAGCAACCCTGTGCATAACGGAACAGAACATGGCCTGGTCCGGTGCCATCTTTGAAGTTGTTCCTGTGCTTGAGCCCTTTGTTGCTGCCACAGTGTCAGTCCATCTCCATGAGGCCCTTCCTCTTTGTTGCTGCCCCTCTACTTGCCCACGCATAATGTCCCTCTCCAGGGACTGGTCTCCTGACAATGTAAGACAAAGTCTCTCCATCGTTGCCTCTAAGGAGCAGTCTGGCACTCAGAAAATCAAATTCTCTGGCCCTCCGCACCCATCAGTGGGGCCCCACCACCTGGGCGTTGACAGGTGACCCTGATGCACGCTGCAGTCTGGAAGCCATGGCGCTCTTGTTGTTCGGCGCACTGAGCCTGTTCAGACTCACAGTGCCTCTCCGTACAAGAGAATGTGCCACCCTCACGATCGTTCCTCTGCGACAGCCGCTGTGTCACAATGTCAGCCCTTCTCATCGAGGGCCTTCCTCTTTGCCACCGCCCCTCCACTTCACCAGGCACGCCATCCTTCTTCAGGGACTGGTCTCTCCTGGCAACATGTCCAAAGCATGTTGGGTGAAGTCTTATCATCCTCGCCTCTAAGGAGCACTCTGGTTGTACTTCTTCCAAGAGAGATCTGTTCTTTTGGCAGTCCGCAGTACTTTCAGTACACGAAGAAAGCAAGAGAGCATTAAAGAGACGGGAAGGAAAGAAACGATCAAAGTGGACGCCAGAAGAGACTCTGACACTTGCACTTAAATGTAGAGTAGCCGAGGCAGATGGGAGAAAGGATGGAGTCCAAGATTTGAACAGAAATTTTCAAAGGGCGACTCGAGAAGACACAGTTTTCCATTTATGGAAGGGATATAGTCTTAAAAAGTCTTGCCTAGGTTGTTACAAATCTGCATTTATATTTATTTATTTATTTGACAGTTGTATCTGCACATGATCCACATGTCAAGCATTTTTATTCATTGCAATGTATATCTGACAATATTTGCCACTACTGAAGTATTCCTTAGAAGTAAATTTATTTATAGAAAGACATAGGGAGCTCTGGTGGGATAGTTAATGCTCACCCAATGGTGGTTCACACCCACCAGCCACTCGGTGGAGCAAGACGAGGCTGTCTGCTCCCTTACAGATTTGCCGTCTCAGAAACCCTAGGGAACAATTCCACCCTGTCCTACAAGATGAGTCAGAATCAACTTGCTGGCAATAGATTCGATAACAAGGTGGTTAAATTTATAGAAAAAAGATACTACTACTAGAAGTATGTGGAAATGGAAAGTATAATAAAGGTATTATGTGAATGATTGCACCTTGGGAAATATATTCAAAGCAACATGTGTGTGCTGGGGCTTGATGCTTGCATGGATGGATTTTTATTTGTCCATGGGCAATTTTTTGTTTTGCTTTCCCCTGGAGGATCAGCGATAGATACATACACAGTGTTGACCCAATCCCATTAAGGACAATTGCACTGAAAGGCATCCGAACAGCAAAAGGCTACAATTCCCTTCAGGGAGCAGCACTCAGTACAACAACACTCGCACACCACAAGGACTCTCTGGAGCCCGTTGGGCCAGGGTACTGTGATACTTCATCTCTCATGATGTGGGATTGCTGAGATGCTGGGAGAGCCGGAACACAGGCTTTGAACGCTCCTGCAGAAAATAAGGACCAATTCTTGAATGGGCGACAATGACTGGCATGCTTCACCCATACCAGGCTTAGGGCGATGCTTTTTCATCACTTCATGTTGAGTGAGGAAGTGCCAAAATCAATCGGTTTATGTATACACATAGACGTGTCCCTGCATGCTGTGGTGAGAGTTATTCGGGAGGTATATTAGTCTGGGTACTTTAGAGAAACAAATCCACAGAAACTCATGATAAGAGAGGGTTTTATATAAAGGTTAAGTGCACATCAAGAAAACATCCCAACCCAGTGCTGCCCAAGTCCACAGGTCCAACATTAACCCATATGTCCAATACCAATCCACAAAGTCTTCCTCCATCTCACAAAATGCACACTGTGATGCCGACTGCAGGAGGAAAGCCGAGTCAGTGAATGTGTAAGCATCTCAGCGCTGGCAGGGGTCTCCACACAGCTGCGCCTGCACCCAGGGCTGCATCGGGGTAGGTCCATGTGGCTTCTCCTCAGGGATGTCTTGCAAGATGTCTCAGATCAGCGATTCTCAACCTCCTCAGGCCACGACCCTTCAACATATGGTGACCCCCAACCATAACGTTACTCACATTGCTACTTCATAACTGTCATTTTGCTCCTGTGATGAACCGGGCGACACTTGTTAAAGGGTTGTTCGACTCCCAAAGGGTCACGACCCACAGGTTGAGAACTGCTGTCTTTAGACTAAGCGAACCTGAGTGCGAATCCAAGATTTTGTAACTAGAAAAAGAATTTTTTTTCTCAAAGGAGGAGGAATACATACTTTTTCGCCAGACAAAATCTGAGGGAATTCATTATTAGCAAACCACACCAAAGGAAAGTGAAAATGCTAAATATGTAGATAAACCAAATACACAGTTTTCTAAGATAGTAATAGTGTTTTGTAAAGCTAAAAAAGCAAGCTAGAACTAAAACAGTAGCCCCAAATTTGGAGAGAATACACATACACACACATATACACACAGATATCTATCATCTATCTGTCTATCTATCTAGAGCAGAGGTCCTCAAACTTTTTAAACGGGGCCAGTTCACTGTCCCTCCGACCTGTTGGAGGGCCGGACTATAGTTAAAAAAAAAACTATGAACAAATTCCTATGCACACTGCACATATCTTATTTTGAAGTTAAAAAAACCAAACAAATGGGGCAAAAACACCCAGTGGGCCGGATGTGGCCCGCGGGCCATAGTTTGAGGACCCCCTATCTAGAGTTAGTTAGTTAGTTAGTTAGTTAGTTAGTTAAGGTATTGCTGATCAGTTTTGGATTTTGAGAACTCTCCAAAGATAGGAATCAAATGGTTCCCTTCCTCTCTCTACAGTCCGCTGCTCTAATGTTAATGAGTGCCTGTGTCTCTCATCTGTGTGGCTGGGCCATGGTGGGGAGGACTAGGATCGGCTGTCCAATTTTGTCATTGGCGTGGTTTGCAATCCTGTAGAGTGAAGCAGTACAGACTACTCATTTATTAAAGCTTGACATCCCTGCACATCTTTTTTAGAATTTCAGGTAAGAAAATGTGCAGAACATATAAAGCACGTCCGTTGTGTACCAAAGTAGGATGACTGTCTCAGAAAAAGCAGGTGTAGGGTGACTGAGTTGCGAATGCAGTTAGCCCCCTTTTCATGGGACATTATTTTTACTGTGAAGGATGAGTGATGGGCCCTGGAAGGGAGGCTTTATGCTTCAAAGGAAAACTGTGTTCAAAAGGAAAAACAAACTATAGTGGATAGCCTTAGCGGATTCTCTTTCTGATACCAATGCCAAATAATTCTTGTCTATAGACATGCAAATGAGCTCCGCTCCATGGAAGGAGAACTCTCCATTCTCCTGTGGAAAAGCCAATTTTGTGGCCATTTGCACATGAATCTCAACCTTTTCCTACTCGGTATAAACTTATGCTGCTTCTCCTTTCAACGGGTTGTAACTTTTCCTTTGAACTCATTATACCATCTGCCTGGCACCCCTGTTATGCATTAGATAAAGTCTTTGATCTGCATTCACGTTGTTATCTATATGAAAATCATGGTTTTGAGAGTTTTTGAAAGTAATAACAAAAAACTGGTTATTGTAGTTTGGGTATTTGGCAGAAATTTTGTAGAAAATAATGGAAAGGGACCTATCAAAGAAAACAGTGGAGAATATTGGTTACCAGAGATAACATTTTAGGTTTCAAGTGGAAATTAGAATAATAGTCAATATGAGCTTGAGAACATTTCGGTCATTAGAGACCTATGGGATTAGGGTCCTTCAGTGGTGAAAACATTTGGCACTTGTCTACTAACCAAAAGGTTTGGCAGTTTGAACCACCCAGTGGCACTGTAGAAGAAAGGCCCGGAGACCCCTCCCGGAGGAGCACTTCTGTAACTCTGGAAAGCATGAGGTTGCTGACTTGGGAGTGACTCCATGGTAATGGGTATGGTTTGGGGTTGCCGTCTGAGGAGACTGACGGCAGTGTATTTGGGAGACCTGAAATAGTCAATATTTTCCAAATGACCAATGTGTGATGGTAGAAAATCATGTGCAGGTAAAAATCTATTCAAAATTCATCTTAGGGCCATAGATTTAAAATTAGGGTATAATATTCTTCTAAGCTAGTCCCCCAAGCAATGAGTTAGAGAGCCTGCCTGGGGTCCATGAAACATATATGACTCCTTCTAATACATCTTAAAAACCACCTCGAGAGAGGAGACCTTGCCTCAGCTGGGGTCAGTTTTTTAAGATGTGGAGAGAGGGAGAACCATATTCCGTCACTGCTGTACAAAGCTGTGCTAAAGTCACCCCAACCCCACAGACACTCCCACCAGAGTGACAAGGAAACCTTACTGGACATTTAATTCAAGAGGGGGGGAGGGGGACACATATGTCTCAGAGAAGGCAATTGCATCTCTCTTGGTAGGAAAACAGGGAGGAACAACCTCCCATCCAGAAAAAACAAGCAAACACTTAACAATAGTTATGGGGAACTCAGCGGAGAGTATGCCTGGTACTGGGTTCCTGATTGGACACTTTTGACCTAGTTTCTGTACAGCTCTTGGTGACCAATCTGTGCACTATAGACTACTGGTATTTTAAACTCTGTTCTTTTGAGTTCCACAATGTCCTTCATAGGCCATACCAGAAGGACTCGATGTGGAAACCCCACTAAGTGAACTATCTCAAACCCACCTGTAGCCATTGGACTTAGGCTGAAACTCCCTAGTGTGAGAACAAGCAGATGACTACTGACCCAAGGGCATCGCACTTGCAGACTTTGGACTTGGGTTCAAATCTCTTGCCTTGAGGGTGCTCACTGAATGGTGCCTGGAACTACCATATGCTTACTATCGTAATCCCTCCTTGCTTCATTATGAAATGTATTCATCTAGTAGGCGTGGCTCACCTGTTGTGAATAAATGCTACTGGAAGATTTGCCCTGTGACCAACCCCCATTCTCTGTGTCCACACTGTCCAGTGACTGAAGAGCTCGGTCTGCACAAGTCAGCGATTCATGCCTTGCAGTTTGTAGCTGGCCTGTCCCCGTATAACTTCCCTTTCTCAAAAGCGTTTTCTATTTTGTACCATTGGCCAAACTAATGACGCTATCAATGCGTAGCATTACACATTGGGCTGTTAAAAGCAAGGTCAGCAATTTGAAGCTACCAGCCGGCTTTGCAGGGGAAACACTAGACTTTCTACTCCTGTGAAGTTTTATAGGCTCAGAGACTCACCGGGGGTGGTTCTACTCTGCCCTTTAGTGTCGCTACGAGTCAGCACTGACTTGCAGTGGAAGTGATGCCCCAGGGGGTGATGGATAATGAGCACAAATAAAATGACAATGGCATATATACACCATACACCAGAGACATATATAAACCATGGATGCATGAGTGGGTTTGGGGCTTCAACTTAATTCTAGACCCAATCCAAGAACAGTTAGTTTATTTTTGGTTTGTTTTATGGTGGGTTTTCGTCCCCTTTATTGAGAAACTTAGACTTATATATATCAAATAAAACCAAACATTTTTTGGGGGGTAGGGGGAGAATCAAAACCCACAATAGAAAAAAAAAATGTTAACATTATCTGGGCTATGGTAGTACCCAGAGAATATCTTTGTAAAATTAAAAAAAATTCTAGGTGCTTCTTAATTGACCTCTTGATACAAAATGACCTATTAATTCATAATTTGTGGTTCTTAATGTTGAGGTCCATAACAGTTAGTTCTTATAACGTGGGCTTATGATCTGAGTAGTGTCCTTATAACAGAGAAGATATAAAATAGACACACACATGCATGCATAAATACACACAATGGGTCCATGAAACCAGAGACTGGAGCGAACCATAAGCCAAAGTGCGCCAAGGATTGCTCGCTGTCCCTAGAAGCTCAGAGAGGGACATGGACTAGCATCTCCCCCAGAATCCTCAGAAGGAAGCAACATTGCTGTCTCCTTGATTTCAGACTCTGGCCTTCAGAATTGTGAGGCAAATATTTGTCCTCCTAAGTCATACAATTATGATACTTCCTTTTGCCAGCTCTGGGAAACAAACAAGCTTAATTTCTGTATTATTCTGTTTCTCATACAGATTTGAGTGCTTATTATTATTTAAAATAGACTAATAAAGAGTTTAACAATGACTGTTTTAATTTATAATTAATTAGCTACCAATAGATAAAACTCACATGAGCAATAGCTTTGGGGAGTCCTGAATAATTTTTAGGTATAGAAAGGGATCCTGAGACCCTCCCCCCAAGACAAGTTAAATCTGAGCTGGTTAACAGGTCAGTTTGTGTCAGATGAAGCATGGAGAGAAGTGGGTGGGGTGGGTAAGAAGTCAGAAAATTCCTGTGCCCAGTGGTACAGGAGTCTTCTGAAGCGTGAGGAGACATTGGTGTAGTTTTGTTTTGTCCCTAATAATAACAGTATCTACTTTTGGGTGTGTGGGGGACTCCTACCTGTTGTATACTAAATATACCAGATGACTAAAAAGGGTATTCCTCACAACACCCTTGAGAGGTATCATTGCTATAATTGTTGTGTTATTTGGTTCTCTAGAGAAGCACAACCACGGGTGCTTGTGTGTGTTTGAAGATAGAGATTCATATGAGAACATGGCTTACATCGCTGTAGAACTAGCTTAAGCCCAGGCTGGTTCCACTCAGGCTTCTCCTGACTCAAAGCTGATGAATAGGAAGCAGGAGGAGGAAGCAGAGACAGTGGAGGTCACAGGCTGGTGGATGCAGATGCCAAAAGTCGGCGACATGAATCCACTGTCAGTAGTCTGCTGATGGCTCCTGGGATTGGCAGGAGATACAATAGGAGGTCGAGGAATTAGATGCAAGATCCAGCTTTGGCAGACAGCGAAGGCCAAAGAGGATTTGACTCTGCTCTGCGATGTAATCAGTAGGTTGAGCTGCACGGTTTATTCCCGCCCACCCCTACCCTTACCCAGGGGTGTCTAGTTGACATACCCCCTAGCCATCACAGTTATTATTCCACAGGAATCCCAGGTTCCAAGAGGTTGAGTGACTTGTCCACAGCCTCAGAGACAGGATGTCCTGCTCCATAGCTGCTGCCCTTAGCCAGGCATCCATGCTGCCTGATGATTCTGGGAGACTACGGCCAACTTTCCTAATTTTCCTTGATCTCCGTGTCCATCTCCATCTGTAACACAAAGGAGATCAGACCAAGCTCCTTCACCCACCTTGGGCCAGGTGCTTAGCTCTCTGCAGAACACAGTACCTGCAGTTTTTATCAGCCATGCAATCTGTGGGAGAAGAGCACCCGAGCCTCTGTGGCATTCCAGCTTCTGCAGTGGGTCCGTACTACTGATTGGAGACTTTCAGTCTGAATGAGCCATGAAGTTGGCCTGCTGTTGTTGTTCTCTCAGCCTACGTTCGGGATCTGAGGGTTCTGGGATCTGAATGGCTGTGTGGTTGCAGAGTGCAGAAACCCTGCGAGAGGCAGCAGAGGTTGCCGGCTCGCTGGTGTGCAGAGGCAGGATAGGCATGCTGGGGCTTCTTCGTCATGCCGCTGAATCCCAGAGGCCTGGAGCGAGAAATCCAAGCATGCAGGGGGAGCTTTTCCCCATCCAGATCTGCTTTCCGCCAACGTTATCTCTGCCGTCCGAGCATCCGCCAGGCTACTGTGCTGGACACCATCTGTGCTGGTCTTCCTGGAGTGGCTTGCATTGCCATAGGAACGGTTTGGGTTCCTCACACCTAAATTCTGGAGTAGTTATCAGGCAAAAAAAAAAGGTACTGAATTTTCTTTGGGGGCCTTCACAAAAGCAGATGGGAGAGAAAGCAGGTTTGATGCCCTATTCCGTGCCACGTTTGGGTGGCTATTGTTATGTGCAGAATTGCAGAATCGTGACGAGTTCTCAAGCTATGAAAACTGGACTGATCAGCATCCCGCTGAGAACTCGCAGCCACTGCCCGGTGCCGGCTGGAGCTCCGGAGATGGCAAGAGGCAACCCAGAGCTCCTTAGCAGGTTTCCCTGCTGCCGCCGCCGCTGTGCACATGGTCACTCGCTACCCAGCATGGCAGCCCGTGCCAAACGCTTGCAGACGCTGTGGGGCAGTGAGGGCACAATTGTGGGCCAGTGTGCTCCCCCCATGCACTGCAAGCAGCCGGAAGAGCAGCACCCGAGGCTTCTGCCTGCAGCTGTCACCACTTTGTGTATGGGTGCCGCCTGCTTGCCTGTTGGGTGTGTAGACCCCCAAGTGGGCCCACAGTTGTATTCAGAAATTCCTCTCTGCCTGGTCGTGGCGAGTCAGCTCCGTCTTTCTGTAGCCGTCTCCTAGGAGCCCAAAGCTGTGCCGCAGGCCGGAGCCCGGTTGGCGAGCTTTCCCTCGCCTTCCTCTGCTTGTGGTTGCTGTGGTTTCTTCTGCCTGCCACCCGGTTCTTTAGGGGAGAGCCAGCGGCACAGGCTCTGCCGGCATCCGGGCTTCTGGCCACAGCCCAAACCGTATCTTGTCAGCTGCCCGTGCTGAGGCCCACACACCTCTGCATGGGGCTGCTCTTGACTTCTAGCTCCTGCACCTGCCCACCTGACGTGTCTGTCCCAGCACCCTCCTCGTTTGCCTCAATCAAGTTGCTCATTTTACTGTCCATTCGACTGGCTTCTCGCTCAAGAGCCCTGCCCTCTGCTGTGCTCGTCCTGATGACTTATGTGTGTCCTGACCAGTGAGAAGCCCTGGTGGTGTAGTGGTTATGCATCGGGCTGAGGTCCCTAGAGTCTGCAGTTTGAAACCACCACCAGCAACTCAGACAAAGACTACGTTTCCTATTTCCATAAACACAGCCTCAGAGACACCTGGAGAGTCAGCACTGACTTTTCCCTTTTTTTAAACATACTAAACCCAAACCAAACTCACTGCCATTGAGCCAATGCTGACTCCAGCGACGTGTAGCACCGTGTAGAACTGCCCTGTGAGATTCTGAGCTTGTAACTTTTTTCCAGAGTAGCAAGGCCCGTCTTTCTCCCATGGAGCCTTGAGTAATTTTGAATTGCTGATCTTGCAGTTAGCAGCCAGCAAGTAACCACGACGCTTCCAGAACTCCGATGTGTGTACAGGGCACGTTGAAACCCGGAGACAACCCTTTGGGACGAACACTTCCATCTGTCAAGAACATCTGCCATTGTTTGCCCAGCATCTACTTCCCTCTTCGTAGATCATATGCCCCGTAGGGAAGCACCACTTTACTCTCAGTTTATGGGTTTCTGGTTGAAACTCATCTCATTCCTTTTTATTGTTATTAAACTATAAATAGTTGCCAGTTCCGTGTTTTTCACGTGTATAATTTAGTGCCATCCATTACATTAATCATGGGCAACCATCACTCTATCGTGGTCAGTTTTCCCAGCATTAACAGAGACTCAGTGCTTCCTAAACAGTGAGTTTCCCTTCCCCCTCCCCCTCCCCCTCCTCCCAGGCCGTTACCACTAGCACACTTTGTCTCTGTACATTTTGTGTTAGACTGATTTCAACCAGCAGAGTAGGTTCAATGCTTGTGCACGTCAGAGTATGTCTCAGGACTCCGTTTCTCTGTATGGCTGACGGATGCTCCACAGCTCCCTGGTCCCCTCATTGAGGTCGCTTCCACTTGGGGCTGCTGAAGAGAGTAAGGCAGTGCACACTGGCGCTGCGGTGTTCGAGTCTCCTGGGTAGACACGGCCAGGGGGACATTTCTGGGCCATATTGCAGTGCTGTTCTCACTCTACCTTTGTGAGGGGTTACCCGGGTGTTCCACAGTAGCTTTGCCTTTTACTTGCCCCTGAGCAAGAGTGCCAACTCCTCCACAGCTTTACCAACATTTGTCTCCTTCCTCCCTCCCTCCCTCTCTCTTTTTCAATTTTAGCAGTTCTAGTGGGGGTGCAGTGGTAGCTCCTTGTGATTCGGTTTGAATCACCATGATGGCGAATGATAGGTAGTGTGTAATAATGAATAGATTGGAGCCCTGGTGGTGTAGTGGTTATGCACTGGTTTGCAGTCCACAGGTCTGTAGCTCAAAGCCACCAGCCTCTCCTTGAGAGAAAGACGGGACTTTCTGTTCCTGTAAACAGTTAGTCTCAGGAACTCACAGGGCAGTTCTAACCTATCCTATAGGGTCACTGTGATTTGGCATTGACTCAATAGCAGTGAGTTTGATTTTTTTTAATGGTTAATCAAAAGAGTCCTGATGGCACTGTCAGGTAAACATTGGGCTGTTGACCACAAGGTTGGTGGTTCAAACCCAAGCCATGCTGAGGGAGAAAGATGAGGCTATCTTCCCATAAAGATTTCCAGCCTTGGAAACCCTATTATTTAGGGTTTCCGTGAATCAGTCGATGACTGTGGGGATTGCTAATGGTAAACTTTCTATTTGAATTCATTGTCCTTTTTTTGGGATTGCTAGCCCTCTCATTCTGGGACCTGGTCAATCAGAATCTTTTAATTGGTGTTATCAATGATTGGATTCTCTTCCATCATGTTGGGCATGGACGCATGACCTATGTCAGGGATGGGCAGTGAGAATGGACTTCTGTTAAAACTCTTGGGAAAGAGATGTGTTTCACTCTGTGGTTGCTGAGGGGACCGGATGTCATCCTGATGTGCGAGAGCTACCACAAGAGGAGAATAAGATCACGCAGAAAAGAGCAGAACTCAGGAATCAAGCGTGCCTGTCACTTGGTGATACTATTTGTGTGCTTCAACTGAAATCCAAATATCTGAATCAGTATTCGCTCCCCTCCCCCTTTTTTGAGGAGTGCCGGGGACACAAAACTGCTTTGAGTTGGGCTTGCAGTCACTTTTGACTAAAAGAGTTGTGATTTATATTTCAATTCATGTGGACACCAGGGCTCAGCGAGGTGAAATAGCTTCTCCAGCAACCGACCTGCTGAGACTTGACCTCAGTTCCCCTGGCTCCAGACGATGGCCATGTCACTGTTCTATGCAGCCTTTAAATCATGATCTCAGCTTACCTTTGTGACACGTGATGCACATATTTCCCTTGTCCCTTTCAAAAGGAAGTCACTTTTTATTTGTTTGTTTTTTTCCTGATTAAAAAAAAATCATTTTATTAGGGGCTCATACAACTCTTATCATAACCCATACATGCATCAATTGTGTAAAGCACATCTGTACATTCATTGCCCTCATCATTCTCAAAACATTTGCTCTCCACTTAA
>NW_022103928.1:60275106-60277179 GCF_000313985.2 Echinops telfairi | reverse complement strand
CCTCCAGACTGTTCATCCAGCCTATCTTATCTAGATAGATCTGCATAAATAATAATATGAAACAAAAAACAAGGCACAGCAAGACAAAGCAACAAACGAGAACACAACGATGACAACAAAAAAGAAAACCAATGACCCAGAGAAGAATAAACTAATTAAAAAAAAAGAAAAAATTAAAAAACTTTAAAAAAGGAAGAAAAACCTGTAAATAGATCAAGGTCTGATGTTTGACCTCTAGGCATGTTCTCCAGTCAAGTCCGATGGGGTGCCATGCTCTGGCCCCAAAGTCTGTCCTTTGCACTCCCTCGGGAGCTCCCTGTTCTGCTCCCCCAGGTGCTCTGCCGCATGCCTTTAGTGTTTTGCCTCAGTGTGGTGGGGTCAGACAGGGCCAATCCCGACACTGAGTCTCCAGTGTTGCCCCCCATAGGGCCGTGGGTCAGCAAGGGACGTCGTGTCTGATAGTGCGATCAGCCATATGGTCCACTCTGTGCATTGGCTGTTTGGAGCGGGGATATTGTCCTCCAGGCCTGATGGGCCAGGATGTGCTCCACTCTCTCTTCCCCCTATTCATTTGCTCCCGCGTACTCTGATCAGACATGTCCCTCTCCCCTAGCTGCAGCTTCAGTGCCGTCCTCTAAAGTAAATTCTTCTGGGGAGAGGGGCAGTTGTCCATGTAGCTGGTGTTGGGACGAAGCCCTCAGGCCCCTCCACTGGCTCACCTCTCTGTGCCGGCACACTGCATTCGCATCCCGGAACACCGGATTTAAGTCTGGTCTCTTTTTCCCTGTGGAGACACAAACAATAGCCTCCCCTTGGATGGGCCAGTGCCGAATTCCCCCGCCACAAATCTCTTTTAAAATTATTTTTCCTTTTCTTCACCCCACCTCCTTTTTAGTTGGCTACCATATGTACCCCTGGATTTGGTTTGGCCCCTGCCATACTACCTGGACCTCACCCCTGGAGTGTTTGTATGCCATAGCTTTTTCCCTGTGCCCTTTTTACATTTTTCTTTTCTTTTCATTTCATTTTTTTAAATAAACTTACCTCAGTGAACTCATGTTGTACTTATCCTTTTGTGCTTGGCTTACTTCACTTAGCATAATTTCCTCCAGTTCTTCCCATGCGGTGATATGCTTCATGCATTCATCACTGCTTTTTAGCAATGCATAGTACTCCATTATATGTATGTACCACAGTTTTTTAATCCATTTGTCTGTTGATGGGAATCTGGGTTGTTTCCAACTCCTTGTGATTGTGAACTGTGCCGCAGGTGCCCACCTTCCTGATATGATCACTGAAGACAAATGTGTTCATAAGCAAATGTGGCGAAGAAAGTTTATGGTGCCTGGCTATCAAAAGATATAGCATCTGGGGTCTTAAAGGCTTGAAGATAAACAAGCGGCCATCTTGCTCAGAAGCAACAAAGCCCACATGGAAGAAGCACACCAGCCTGTGTGAGCACAAGGTGTTGAAGGGATCAGGTATCAGGCATCAAAGAACAAAAACTCATATCATTGTAAATGAGGGTGAGTGCAGAGTGAAGACCCAAAAACTCATCTGCAGGCCACTGAACACCCCCTTACAGAAGGGTCGTGGGGAGGAGACCAGCCAGTCAGGGTGCAGGGAATCAACGATGAAACATAAAACTTTCCTCTAGTTCATAAATGCTTCCTCCCCCCACTATCCTGATCCCAATTCTACCTTACAAATCTGGCTAGACCAGAGGATGTACACTGGTGCAGATGGGAACTGGAAACACAGGGAATCCAGGACAGATGATCCCTTCAGGACCAGTTCTGAGAGTGGCGATACCTGGAGGGTGGAGGGAAGCTTGGGTAGAAAGTGGGAACCGATTACAAGAATCTACGTATAACCTCCTCCCTGGGGGATGGACAGAAAAGTGGGTGAAGGGAGACAGAGGACAGTGTAAGATATGACAAAATAATAATTTATAAATTATCAAGGGTTTATGAGGGAGGGGAGAAATGAGGAGCTGATATCAAGGGCTCAAGTAGAAAGAAAATGTTTTGAGAATGATGATGGCAACAAATGTACAAATGTGCTTGACACAAT
>NW_022103928.1:60266908-60273497 GCF_000313985.2 Echinops telfairi | reverse complement strand
CCATTATGTCAAGCACATTTGTACATATGTTGTCATCATCATTTTCAAAACATTTTCTTGGCATAAGATTTAAAGATGATCTCAGGGCAATTGTTTGGGGTGGTGTGGGGGTTGGTTCATCTAGCTTCAATGGCTCCAGAAAGTCCAGATTCCATGAGAACTTAAAACAGTTCTCCATTTATCCCTCCTTTTGATCTGCATTCTTCTGTTGGATCTTTGATCAAAATCTTCAGTAATGGTCTCCAGGCACCACCAGTACTGATCTTATGGCAATGGGGTAGCTTGTTCATGTAGGCAATTAGGCGCCCCTTCCCTATTCTCTTCCTGTTCCTGATGGTCCTTCTGCCTCTTGGCTCCAGGTAAATAGAGACCAATTGTTGCAACAAACGAAGATACAGAACAGAACCCCCACACGTGCTATTAGGCCATGACTCTGAGTATCCAACCACAGGACAGAATCCCAGGAGGGATGGGTTGCACATAAGCAGCCTTGGCAGCTACTCTTTTTAAACATTTGAATCATTGTTATAAGGATATCCATCACATTGCTTTTTTGAATGTTTTTGGGGAAAGTTTACAGAACAACTTAGTTTCCCATTCAGTTTATTTACATTGTGTGTGTGTGTGTGTGTGTGTGTGTGTGTGTGTGATTTTAGATGCCATCTCCTCAGTGGAACAGCCGCCAGCACTCTCCCCGCGGTTCCCATTTCTATTTGCCCATCTTCCCTGCCCTTTCCTCCTGAACTTTGTTTTGGGGCAAAGGCTGCTCTTTCAGTCACATGGGTTTATTGCTCTATGTTATACAGCTTTTGACAATTTAACTTTTTACACGTGTAGAACACATCCCCCCTTTAAAAAAATATGACATCATTCAATGTGTCCTTTTCGTGATTGTCTTATTTCACTCAGCATTAAGATGATCTCAGGCAGCTCAGGTTCTATGAGAATTTGAAATTATGTTCTGCATTTTCCCACTTTTGATCAGGATTCTGTTACAGGATCTTTGATCAGCCTGCTCAGTAATGGTAGCCAGGTACCAGCCAGTTTCTCTGACCTCGTGGTCCAGGCAGTGCGCCCACAGTTTAGCATGAGTCCAGACTTCATTTCTCCGCCTGGTTGTTCCTAGCGTTGTTCAAAGTGAGGCAATGGGTGGCGTCCTTTGCCCCGCAGTCATTGAGGGACAGTTGTCCTGGGAGCGAGGTAGTAGCTGAAAGATGTAGCTCTCCTCAGCTGAGGGCAGGAGAGTTTTTTGTCTGTGGGCCCTCCACAGCCAACACTCTTGAGCAGGTAGGAGTGAGTGCCTCGGTCCTGCAGGGGGATCTAAAGCACATTTAGATATGCTTTTCTTTTGCTTCTCTCCTTGGGAATGACTGGCACAATAAGAAAGCCATTTTCTGGAAAGAGCACTTAATCCCAGTAGCATGAACAAAACAGGAATTGAAGTTTTAAATCCCTGGCTTAAACAATATATCCAGTCCTCCGTTGTCTACAAGACCAGGTAATTTTGTGAAATTAATGTTACGTTAGAGTCGGAGCTGTGCCCCATCTTTGGCACCAGTGTCCACCGTGGTCACTCACTATCTTCCCCCCAGGCACTCCTGGTGCATCTTGGGAAGCATGTGGTATGATGGCCTTTACTCCCCCAGCGCTGTGGAGCTGGTGGGGGTGTGGGATCATGTGAGTGATTGTTAACAAGCTTCAGGCCCTCATGGGCTTTCGGCTGGAGGTCTCAGCTACTTGCTGGCTGTGGACAGAAGCCTCTCTCGATCCCGTGCCTCGCAGTCCCTCTCCAACGGGCAGGGACTTAATCCTTTGGACTCTCCATTACTTAAAAAATAAAACATTTAAATGGGTATAATTATGAATACTAGTTATAATTCACTGCAATAATACAGTAAATGGCTTTGCCCAGAGGTTGGCTCTTTGTTGTGGCAACGATGACTCTCGTTACACATTTTACAGCACGCGACACCCAGGAGTCCGGCTGCTGTCCTTCCATCGTCCTGTGGGACAAAGCTGGTGGAGGTGATTGACACATGCTGCCCTCGAGAGAGAATGCATTCTCTCCATGAAGCCGCTCACCACGTAACTCGGCGTTCTTGGACACGCCCTACAGAGAATATGGGAGTCACGTTCACTGCTGCCCCATTGAATTCAAGGAGAAGTGGAAACGGGACAGCTAGGGAGGAGGTGGGCTACGTGTTGTTGCAGGTGGGGATTGCCATCCGTGCCATGAAATGAAACATGTTCGAAACAAAATTTGGAAAACCGATATGCTCTGTAAACCATCGCCCCGATTCATAAGGAAAAGTTCAGCAGCAAAACAAACCGTCCTTTGATTTCCCTGGAAACCAGACTCCCTGGAGCTGACATGAGTCTCTGGGATGTTCCCCTCGAGCCACCTTTGTGCAGTGCTTGAGCTTGCCCCATCTCTGTTCCCTGCCCCATATTTACCAATATCTCAGAGCATCCACGTCCACTCTTCTGATCCAATCCTGGGCACAATGGAGGTGAATCAGAGCCACATCATTCTTTTTTTTAATTTTTTTATAGCCATTCTTTTTATTTATTTATTTATTTTAAAAAACATTTTATTAGGGGCTCATACAACTGTTATTGCAATCCATACACATATCAATTGTGTAAAGCGCGTTTGTACTTCATTCTCAAAACATTTTCCCTCTACTTAAACCCCTGGCATTAGGTCCTCATTTTTCCCTCCCTCCCCGCTCCCCCCTTCCTCATGGGCCCTTGATAGTTTATAAATTGGTATTTTGTCATATCTTGCCCTGTCCGACGTCTCCCTTCACCCACTTCTCGGCTGTCTGTCCCCCAGGGAGGAGGTCACATATAGTTCCTTGTAATCGGTTCCCTCTTTCCTACCCCTCTCCCTCTAACCTCCCTGTCTCGCCACTCACGCCACTGGTCCTGCAGGGCTCATCTACCCTGGATTCCCTGGATTTTCAGTTCCTATCCATACCAGTGTACATCCTCTGGTCTAGCCAGACCTGCAAGGCCGAATTCGAGTCATGGTAGTAGGAGGGGGAAGGAAACATTTAGGAACTAGAGGAAAGTTGTATTTCTCATCGTTGTTACATCGCACCCTGACTGACTAGTCTCCTCCCCCAGAGCCACATCCTTCTTAACCATCCTTTGGCGCTGTTACAGGGGCAGGTACCCCTTGGTCTTATTGCCATGGGGTAAGGCAGATGCCCAAATCCTCTCTTGGTAGAAGTATGACCAGATGGTCTGTTCTGAGTTATCTTCCTGCCTACATGCGTCCTGGAGGGACCTTAACTGGAAAAAAAAAAAAAAAAAAGACATTATTCAACCTGACGAGGATTTCATTTTCTAAAAGAGATTGGGTCCAAATAAGACTTTAATTGAATTCAGCCTCTTGACCCGACAGGGACTTGATTCTCCTTGGGCTTCTCCCATTAAACATAGGAGGAGGAGGAGGAATAGAGAAATAAAGTGATGGACGTGGATTTATAGGCTGAGCTGCTTCCACATTCCGTAAAGCCCAAATGACTGCATAGGAAGCAGCTGCAGCATTCACGGGGGCCTGTGAGGCTTCATTACATCCCACTTCTCACAGGGGCTGTCCAGCTGCAAAGAGAGTGCAGTGGAGGGAGTAATTGACTCCATGACCACACACCTGGGGCTTCTGTCGCATGCCTCGTGTAGCAAACCACCCCGTGGAGCAGCGGGGGAGCACACAGACCTCTAGTGCTAAGTGGAGAGTAGATCAAAGAGGGGGCCGGAAGGGTGGGTGGTTTGTTTATTCATACCTGCATTCAGTCATGCA
This sequence comes from Echinops telfairi, assembly GCF_000313985.2. NCBI lineage: Eukaryota > Metazoa > Chordata > Mammalia > Afrosoricida > Tenrecidae > Echinops > Echinops telfairi. Next base: position 60,269,689 of record NW_022103928.1, on the reverse strand, counting down.
GGAATGTTTATGGGGCACCCTTCTGTATCAGGCACTGTTCTGGGCACCGAGGCTGTATCAACAGATCAGTAGCTTCTCTTCTGGGAGCCCAGTGCTGCTCGGTCTCATGCATCACCACTAGCCATGCGTGGCTACTTCAGTTGTAATTTGAACCGGATCAAGTGACAATAAGGACGTTCATTGCCTTATTCACATTTCAAGTGCTCAGTGGCACATGTCAAGCACCCGATGGATACACTTGGCAAGTGGCGGATGGACTGGACCATACAGATAGAAGACATTTCCGTCATTGCAAAAAAAAAGTTGTTGGACATAGTGGTCTAGTGGGGGTGAAATGGGAATCTGAAAAGTCACTAAGGGAACAAAAAATATATATATAAATAGGGAAATGCCAAAATGCCATGTGTGGTAGTGCTCTGAAGAAAATTGAAAATTAGGGAGGGGAAAAATGAGCTGATACTAAGGGCTCAAGTAGAAAGCAAATATTTTGAGAATGATGATTGGCAACAAATGTACAAATGTGCTTGACAAAATGGACGGATGTATGGATTGTGATGAGTTGTATGAGCCCCCAATAAAATGATTTTTAAAAATGGTCTTAATAGTTTATAAATCAAAGTTTAAAAAAATTAATAAAACATATTTGTTACTCCCTTAAAAAAAGAAGAGTAACATTAACTTTAATTAACCCTGTGTGCCCACAGGGTTTTCAGTGGCTGATCTTTTGGAAGGAGATCGTCAGGACTCCTTCCCCCGCCACCCCAGGGTTTTGGGTGGGCTCAAACCACTGAACTTTCAGTCAGTAGCTGAGGGTTTAACTATTTGATCCAAAAGGGAAGGACATGCTAAGGTAGCTCTGCGGGCAGGAAGGATGGTATGGTGGGATTCTTTGGGGAGGTGATCTTCAAGCCAAGGTCCTGGGATGACCAAGTCATGCAAATTGCCGAACGCACAGCAGTGTTTGGAGCATTCAAGAAGGAAGAGGGAACAGGAGCAAGAGGGCAGAGGGGTCAGAGGTGATCGGAGCTTCCGTCCTGCAGAGGCACGGGGTGGGTGAGGATTTAATTCTAAGTGGTGGGACGCGGTTGCCAAATTTTAACCTAGGCAGTGTTGTGACGTGATTTACATCTCACCTTGGCTCTGGGTGGTTGATGGAGTGTAGGGAGGCAAGAGAGGAGGCAGAGAGACAAGTAAGGAGCCCATTCCAGTTGCCCAGGTGAGAGAAGATGAGGCATCAGGGACGAAGGGCAGAAGCCAGCCTCAGCGGGAGGCAGTTCTCCTGGTGGGCACTCGGGTGACGGGATGAATCGGAATTTGCATCGGAGAATTCCTCACCTGGAAAGCCGGGGCCGCGATGTCATCGTTATTGTTAGCTGATCCCATGAAAAATGGACTGAAACCTGGCTCAGCCCCAGGCACCATCTCCATGACCGTTGGCAGGTTGAATGGAGGGGTCGTTGGTTGATATTTGCTTTTTCGGCAGTTTTATTGGCATATAACTCACATATCATACAATTCAATAGTTCAGTCACACCAGGAGGGTTTATACAGTCATCACCACAGTCAGTTTTGGAACATTTTTTTCATTCTTGTTCTCATCATTATTAGCTCCCCATTTCTCCCCAACCTTCTTTACTGTATCACCAAGGACCATTCATCCAGTGATCACCTCAATAGATTTACCTATCTTGAATTTTACATACAGAAAAACACAAGCAAGAAAATCCCAACTAATGTGGGAGGGCAGAGAGAGTGCCAGAACTGATGGTGATGCATGCAACTCTTTTCAAAAGCGACTTACTGATGGAGGTGTATGTCTCATAGCAAGAAAACTACTACTGCTGAAAATGAAAAAGAAGCTACATTTGACCAATGGTTACTATGGGTGAAGGAGGGAGAGATTTTAAACTCAGGGGGCATTGAGTTTATTTTTATGGTGGTGGAATAGTGTGGAAAAGGGTATCAATAAAGATTGCACAACATGAAGAATATAATCAATGACATTGAATTATACATGTAGAAGTTGTTGAATTGGAAAATAGTTTGTTGTGTAAAATATATATATGTATTTGTTTAAACATTTTTTGTGTATATTTTTGCCACAATTAAAAATAATTTCACGAATGCCACACAGTGAGTACAAGGAAGACGGAAATGTTCTAAAACTGATTGTGGAGATGATTGCGCAGCTCTTCCTGCTACGATTGAACTACTGAATCGTATGATGTGGGGATGAAGTGCAAACACTCACAATGACAATGAAGTCTTGTCAGGCAACTTGCTGAAGTGGACAGAGACTGGACATGAAAGAGCGCTGGGACCCTACTTCTGATTCTGATCTTGCTAAGTTGTTTTGACTTAAGCACTTTATTTCTCTCTCTGGGCTCAGTCATCTTACCTGTAGGAGGAGAGAGGTTATTTACCCTTCAAGGGTCCTTGTAGTTCTGAATGTCTTAACTTTTTAATCAGTCACTTAAAAAAAAACCCAAACAGGTGTATTAGTCCCCTCTCTAATGGGTGTCCCACTAGGCAATCAGATGCCAGGGCAAGCAGACCAGCCAATGTGTTCTTCATGTCTCTGAGGTAGTGAGGGGAGACCGAAACCTAATGGGTGTGAGGCACATGGATGTGTGATGGAGAGTAGAGGTGATCCGGAGGTGCTCCCATATCAGTGCCTGAGTCCATATTGGTACCTGAGTATATATTAGTACCTGAGTATATATTTGTACCAGAGTATATATTAGTGCCTGAGTCCATATATACCCAAGCATATATTTGTAC
>NW_022103928.1:60251528-60266808 GCF_000313985.2 Echinops telfairi | reverse complement strand
TATTTGTACCAGAGTATATATTAGTGCCTGAGTCCATATATACCCAAGCATATATTTGTACTCAAGTATATTGAACCAGAGTATATATTTGTACCCAAGTCCATATTAGTGTCTGTGTCCATGTTAATACCCGAGTCTACTGGTCAATGAGAATGCGGTTTCTTCCTTTCTTACACCATCTCTATATCTCTATGAGTCCACTGACACTGTGGGCCTGCATGGTGGTGGCGATGATCTTTGGTACAATGTCAGATGACCTGGGACCGGAGCCCAGCATCATCCTTTATGAATTGTAAGACCGGGTCCAGTCATCTCATCTCTTGCTTCTTTCAACAACCACCAGAAGGCCCTGAAGGTGGCCAGGCAACACTTGTGGAGTTGCACTTGTTTACACTGACTTGTCAACGCTTCAATGTTTAATTTCCTCTTCCGTGAAACTAGGATCTCTCTACCAGTAGGGGCCATGGCTACCTGATTCATTGTTGTGTCTAACTCACTGCCCAGCCCGTACAAAGTGCTTGAGAAATATTTGTTGAATGAATGAGTAAATGAATTAATAAGAATCTCCTATTCATAAACTTTCCCTATACCCTTTGTTATTATCGGGTATCAGTGCATCACTTAAGAATGGACTTCTCATTCATTATCTGATTTGATCGTCCCATGAACGGAGGAAAGCTGTACTATTCTCCCATTGCAGAGGTGAGGGGGCTGAGACTGTGGCAGTCTTTGATCTGTCCTGCTGTCACGATTCTGGAACCTTCCCTGTGTGCTCTTGTTGTGTGAGCTCTTGTTCCTCTTCTTTTGTTCTCACCCTCTGTCGGTGTCTTCTGGTCTGCAGGCTCTGACCTGAGTCCTTGTAACTTGTAACATTACAAAACACCCAGGGACTTCGTCCTTGTATAGCCTACCCCGTGCCTTAGAATAAAAAAAAAGAAGTGTCAAGTTCGTTTGCATTCGAGATCCATAGGCTCTGGTTGTAGCACCCCTTTCTTCTCCTTTCAAGTTTAGAACCAACTGAGAAGTAGATGCAGGAGGCAGAGAGATGGAGATTCTTATTTAATTTAGCAAACACTTGTATGGTTCGTGGCAGATACCAGGCAGCAGCTTGCCCAAGGTCACCTAGCCCAAAGGAGGCAAAAAAGAGGCTTCAAACCCAGCCCCAGAATCTACTCTTGCATTTCTGCTTCTCAAAACAGACTTTATTAATGACAAAAGTGCAATTGGAGGACTTGGCTTAGTTGCGTGTCCTGAAATGCTAGCCAACTCTATCCCTGAACTAGACAGTCCCTTCCAGCCAATGGTGGCAATCGCGGGCCTCCTCCACAGGCCCGGAGCTGGCCCTGCTACTCCTACCTCAAGGCAAAGTCTGCGGGCAGAGCAGAAGGAATAGGCGAATGAGAGGGGCAGGATTGAAGCATGAACTCCCAGAGGCCCAGTGGGGAGTTTGCTGCTGCTGGGACCCCAAGCCCTGGGACGGCTAACAGGCAGCTGGGCATGATGGGAAGTGCTGTCTTGGAAAGCCATAGGACATAGGCAGCCTAACCTGAGGTTAGTGACAGGTCCTGATGGCCACGAGGTGATGTCTTTTCTTTTCCTAGCAGAGTAAGGACCAGAAAGCAGCTTTCAGGTGTGTCGGCGCTGGTCCCAGCCAAGTGGGCTTGTGTCTGAGGCCTGGGACTCATCCTTTGCGACTTACTTGCAGGCCTCTCACAAGAGGCTGTAGTAGACGAAGAAAGAACACCAGACGTGGTGGCTGCTCTCCCTGTTTCTTGCCCAACGCTCCCATTTCTTGGCCATGCCACGTCAGTGAAGTCATTACGTTTCTAGGTGCCTTCATCTCCTCATCTGTAAAAAGGGGTTAATACAATTTAGCCTCAAGAGCTGCAGGGAAGGCGCTTTATTTATAAACAGCAAACTTGGATAATCCCACGCTGCTGCCATCATGTTGTCTCTGGGTCTCTCTTGTGGAGCCTCCTCCCCGGAGACTGTGGGCCTTGCCCACCCAGCATGTGTTCCTCCTTCCAGAGTAGCACCCTGACCCTCCCTTGGGAACTCCTCTCACCTGTCATTCCCTGTGGCTGACCCCATCTTCCAGCTCAGGGAGCCAAGCACACAATGCCAGCCTCACCAAGCAGAACCTTTCCCCTCCGGCTGCAGTGATTGGCACAGGCCGTGGAGTGTCCGCACTCCTGACTAAGCTGGTCGACGTCCTCAGGCTTTTCCTGGGACTCCTGGTGGGGTAATGCTGCCTTTTCTGCTGGGATTGCCAAACTAGGGGAACATCAGCTTTGCCATTTTCTGGAGGGGGCTGGCTCACAGGTGACAAGCTCCCGGGAGAGTAGGAGAAAGACTGAGGGCATCCTGCAGATGGTGTTAGAGCCCCGGGACCAGTCTGACACTGAGTGAGGCTGATGACCTGTCCATGTCCCAAAGACCCATTTGTATTGCCCTTCCTGCAAGCTATTGTTCCGATCTCTGAGCCACTTCTCTACTGGCCTGTTGGTGTTTCTCTCATTGATTTGAAGGAACATTAAAAAAAAAGATTTTGTTTTCATGGAGGTAAAATGTACATAACATAAAATGGACTATTTTAAGTGTTCAGCCTTTAGTACATTCAAAATGTTGTACAGTCATCACCACTGTCAGGTTATGTTCCAGAACTTTTCCATCACCCTGGACAAAGCCTTCTGTCCTTATTAGGTAGCCACTCCACATTCCCACCTCACCCCGTTCTCCAGCAACTCTTTGTCGATTTCTGTCTCCATGGATCTGCCTTTTCAGGATATTTCACATGAGTGGAGCCAGGCAATTCGTCCCTTTTGTCTGGCTTCCTTGACTGAGTGGCATGGTTTTAAGATTCACCCAGGTGGTAGCATGTTTCAGGACTTAAGTTCTTTTGATGGTTGAGTAATAATCCACTGTATGGATATACCACAATTGATTTATCCATTCATTCATCGATGGACATTAGGCTGTTTCTACCTGTTGGCTTTTGCCGACAGTGCTGCTATGAGCCTTCATGTACAAATACGTGTCTGAATTGAAGGGATGCTTTTGTACATTAGGGAAAGCAGTCATTGTACTGTGATGGACGTTTCTCGCGTCACCACTTGCCTGTTAACTTTGCTTATGGTGTTTTTTTCCCTAGGGGGAATTAAAAACAATTTATGTAGTTGAATTTGTCCATCTTTCATGGCTTATGAGATTTATGAAAGCCAGAAAGGCAATAATTGTCCTAAAAAAACCCTCACTGCCTCATGGCAATTCTGACGCATGGTGACCCTCTAGGACAGAGTAGAACTGCCCCCGTGGATTTCCAAGACTACTTCTTTATGGGAGTAGAAAAGAAGTTATAAAATAGTTGTCCAACCAAAGCCTCCACTTATCCACTGGTTTTCTTCCCTGCAAGACATAGATTGAAAAACAGCCTTACCATTCTGTGATGCTCACCTTCCCGACATGGTCACTGAAGTCAAAATGGGTGCATAAGCAAATGTGGTGAAGAAAGCTGATGGTGCCCGGCAATTAGAAGATGCAACATCTGGGGTCTTGAAGGGTTGAAGTTAAATAAGAGGCCATCAGCAGGGAAGCAACAACGCTGCCAATGGAGGAAGCACACCAGCCTGTGCGATCTTGAGGTGTGAACAGGATCAGAAGACCCCCAAGCAAAATAATTACATCCATGCAAACAAGGTGGGGTCAGAGAGGACACCCAAAGCCCATCTGTAGACAGTTGGACATCCCATCACTGAAGGGTCACAAGGAAGCAACCAGCCAGCCAGGGCATAGTACTGATGAAACACAACGTTAAAACAAAAACAAAAAGCACACAGCATTCCTCTAGTTCTTTAATGATTCCTCCCCACCACTATCATGACCCCAGTTTTACCTTACAAATCTGGCTAGACCGGAGCATGTACTCTGGTACAGATAAGAGCTCAGGACACACGGCGTCCAGGACAGATAAAGCCTTCAGCAACAGTAATGGGAGTAGCAATACCATCAGGGCAGGGGGAAGGTAGAGGGAGAAAGGGGGAGCCAATTGTAATGATCAATGTATTAAACCCCACCCTCCAGGGGGATGAAAAACAGAAATGTGGGTGAAGGGAGACAGTGGATGGTGTTTTGGAAATGATGATGGCACCATATGTACAAGTGTGCTTGACACAATGGAGGCATATGTATGGGTTGTGATAAGAGCCGTAAGAGTCTGATGGGGTGCCACACCCTGGCCCTAAAGTCTATTTTTGGCATTCCTCGGGGACTTCATTGCTTTGCTCCCTTTGCTGCTTGGTTGCATGTCTTTAGAGTTTCACCCGGTGTGGTGGGCTCAGATCGGGCTCAGTTCCTGCACTGTGTCTCCAGTGTTGTTCCTCGTAGCACTGTCACAGGGTCAATGAGGGATGTCGTGTCTCGTGGTGGGGCCAGGGTGTGGCACCCCATCAGACTCAACCGGAAAACACTCATAAAGGTCAACAAACAGGCCTGGAACTATTTATAGGCTTTCCTTGTTGCTGTTGTTTTGTTTCTTGTTTTCTTTTGCTTAGTCTTGTTTTTGCACTTGTTATTGTCACTGCATGTCTATGTAGATAAGATAGGTGGTGAAGAAAGCTGATGGGGCCCAGCTATCAAAAGATGTAGCATCTGGGATCTTAAAGGCTTAAAGATAAACAAGCGGCCAACTAACTGAGAAGCAACAAAGCCCACAGGGAAGATGCACACCAGTCTGTGTGATCACGAGGTATTGATGAGATCAGTTATTAGGCATCAAAGACCCAGAACAAAAAATCATATCGATGTGAATGAGGGGGAAGGCAGAGTGGAGACCCAAAGCCCACCTGTAGACAAATGGACATCCCCTTACAGAAGGGTCACAAGGCAGAGACGAACCAGTCAGGGTGCAGTATAGCATTGAAGAAACATACAACTTTCCTCTAGTTCTGTACTGCTTTCTGCCCCCACTATCATGACCCCAATTCGACCTCACAAATCCAGCTAGATCAGAGCAGGTACACTGGTACAGATAGGAACTGGAAATACAGGGAATCCAGGAACGATTAACCCCTCAGGACCAATAATGAGAGTAGCGATACCAGGAGGGTAAGGGGAAAGTGGAGGGAGAAAGGGGGAACTGATCACAATGATCCACATACAACTCCTTCCCAGGGGGATGGACAACAGGAAAGTGGGTGAAGGGAGACAGTGGTTGGTATAAGACATGAAAATAATAATAATTTATAAATTATCAAGGGTTCATGAAGAAGGGTGGGGGGAGGGAGGGGGAAAAATGAGGAGCTGATACCAAGGGCTCAAGTAGAAAGAGCATGCTTTGAGAATGATGATGGCAACAAATGTACACATGTGCTCAACACAATGGGTGGATGTGTGGATTGTGATAAGAGCTGTAATAGCCCCAAATAAAATGATTAAAAATCTCCAAAAATCTAAAAAAAAAAAAAAAAGAGCTGTAAGAGCCCCCAATAAAATGGTTTATAGAAAACAAAAACAAAATAAAATAAAACAAAACAACCAAAATAGCCTTACTTACCTCCCGTGGTTATTGTAAGGCTCAAATAAAACCAACACTATGAACTATAAAGTGCATAGAAATACAAGGCACACTGTTATCACCGTTACTGATCTCATCAGCGGACGGACGGCCCGGGCTGGCTGGCTCTGCTCTCCCTTTCATCTTGCAGATTGAGGGTGGGCTCCGTCCTCACCTGAGGAGGAGCTTGTTGATGACCTCGTGGAGACAATCATGCACAACTTCAACTCTCTCTTTTTCTAAAGATCATTTTACTGGGGGGTCTTCCAGCTCTTATAACAATCCATACATCCATTGTATCAAGCACAGTTGTATATATATTGCTGTCATTTCCAAAACATTTTCTTTCTACTTGAGCCCTTGGTATCAGCTCCACTTTTCCCCCTTTCCCCACCCCCACCCACCCTTGTGAACCCTTGACAAATTATAAATTATTATTATTTTTAGATTTTACACCATCCGCTGTCTCCCTTCACCCACGTTTCTGTTGTTCATCCCCCTGGGGACAATTTCAACTCTGATTAGTCATCTGGAGGGGAGGTTCTTATTTGATCGGGAAAATAAAATGCCCTTAAACTGAAAACAAAAAACCGACTCTGGTCACGTTCCTTCTCATGTGCCCCTCCCCCCTTTGTTTCCAACCGGGAAGAGAAACCTGTTCCGTGGGTTTGTCTTCTTCACCTGTAATTCTATGTAATTCTAACTTGTTGTTTTGTCAGGTGCCAGTTGTCACCAACTGCCCTTTGTGACATGCTTTCCTTCTTCTGGGCCCCTAAATTATTTTTTAAATGCTAAGCCTTGGGTTGAGCACTATATTGACGTAAATGCCATTATAAGATTGAACAAAAAAACAGTATGTTAAAACGACAGCAAAGATTCTTCCATCCCTCTGGGACTGTGTACGGAGGAGGTCCCGGGCTCTGAAACCAGTCACCCCTGGGCCCCATCGAGTAAGTTCTTTGCCAGTTACATGACTAGAGGCAAATGACTGCACCACACTACTTGGTGCCTCAGTTTCCCTTCTGTAAAGCAGGGCTGATTTTAGTACCCAATTCATTGGGTATCAGTGATAAAATTTATCTAGGGTGCTTGCAAGGGCTTCATAAATACCAATTCTTAGCACAGTTCAGAAATATCTCAGTGCAGACAGGGCATGCACCCGAGGGAGATGGTAAAACCCCTTCTGGGGTGTGTCCCCATCCTTGGGGACCGCACAGATCACATCACCCCACAGAACCGCCACCACTCACCTGCCACCGCTACAGCCACATTCACCCGAGAGGACCCATTGCCACGGAGTTGATTCCCACCGGAAGCGAGCCTGCAGGAGAGACAGGGACAGCCCCACCGGCTTCCCAAGGCTGCCATCCAAGACGCCACTGCCTGTCTTCCTCCCACACAGAGAGGCTGGTGGCCTGGTTCTAAACCCTGGACCTGTTGGTCAACGGCTGAGTGCTGCGAGGGCACCGATTAGACTGCGTTCCTCTGCAGGGGAATTGTGGGAAGGGCACATTGCAGGACTAGCAGTTGGTCTTCCTCCAGCAAGAAGAAAGTAGCCTTGTGGAGGGTGGTGTCACCGAGGGGCCTCTGGGAGGCTGGGGTGAGTGAGCTGGGGAGCACTGAAGAGGCCGGGGCAGGGCATTTCGTGGTGGTGGTGGGGTGCTGCCTCGGTCACACTTTTCTTGGGCAAAGGGAATTCAGGGTGATGCCGGTTGGTTGTATGCCAAGTGTTGGCTGGGGGACACACTCTTACTTGGTTGACCCTGTTTTCTCCTTCCCTTTCTGCTTGCTCTCACAAGCGGGTGTGGGTCAGTGTTCAGACCTTCGACGATGCTGCTCCTAAAGGAGGCCTATCACCCATAAACACCCTCTGTCTGTCGGGCACAGGAAACCCACGATCGCCTTGGGTCCTGTGTGGTGAGTGAGATCACCCTCATTTTACAGATGAGACTGAGGGTCAGAGAAGGCACAGAAGTAGGGCCCCCCAGAGAGCAGGTATGTGGCTGAGCCACTATTTGAATTACTAACATCCAGTTCCTTCTGACGTTCAGCACACAGCTTTCTGCTTCAGATCTGTAATCATTTTTTGGGGGTGACAATTCGGCACTCACTGACCTACTCGTGGATCTTCCAGAAATGTCTGTGCATTTAAGATGTGGATGGTGGTGAGAATCATTGTCACTGCATGCATGCCACAAAGAGGCACACACGTGGTTCAATTACTTCCCTTACCCAAGCCTGGAGGGTCCTGGTGGCAGTCAGGAATGGAATCCAGTTGGCACCACTCTGAAGCACCTGGCAGCGACTCCCATCGTCTCTCATGAGTCAAGCTTTGAGGCAAGGTTGCCACGCCCTGAGCACATCTTTTTCAGGTGGCACGTGTTTAAATAAGACAGGTGCAAACAATCGAGGGTCTCTGAGCATGCCAGTGGGCAAGGTAAGCAGGAGGTGGTTCAGCTGTTTACGACTCGCTGTCCTCCTACCTGCAGGCACGATGGTCTCATAAGCCCTGTGAGTCTCCAAGCAGATCCTGTGCTTTCCCACCTGCAGACCTCCGGCCACACGGTCCCTCCATAGCAATACTCTGCCCATCTTCCCCTTGCCCCATGCTGTTGCGGAAACCCACTGCAAGTGCCATCTTCTCTAGAAAGCCTCCGTGGACTGTGCCATTCCCCCGCCCCCACTACATTGGAATAGATAACCAGTTCATTTCTGAGGGAGGCCAAGTTAAATCATTTATTGACTTAGGTATCGTCATTAGGTATCATTGAGGTGGTCCTAAACGATATCGACCCAGTGGACAAGAGAATGAAACACTGTCCATCCCTGTGCTGTCCCAATGGTTGTGCGCAGGCCCCTTGTCACAGCCTCGTTGCCAGTCCAACTCCTTAAGGAACTTCTTCCTTCTTGTTGTCCCTCTACTTGACCAGACAGGATGTCCTTTTCCAGGGTCTGGTCTCTCCGGATAAAACGTCCAAAGTATGTGATGTGAAGTCTCACTGTTCTCCCTTCTAAGGAGCATCCTTCCTGTACTTCTTCCAAGATCAATTTGTTTAAGTGTGGTGAAGAAATCAGATGGTATCTGGCTCTTGGAATATTGTCTGGGGCCTTAAAGGCTTGTCTTCCAGCCAGCAGCCATCTAAGTGAGGTGTCAGCTAAGTCCACATGGGAGAAGCATACCAGCCTGTGTGATCCAAGAATTGTAAATGATAAAATCCAAGATTGGGGGAATGGTATTAGAGCTTAAATTCTGAGGAAGAAGTTGCAGAAGGCTATGAATGACAGTGAAAGCCCAGAATCATGTGTGGAGTTCCCATGTGGATGAAGCCTCTGGTAAATCCCCTCTGGCCAATGACCAGGGATGTGAATAGCTTTGCTATCAGAGCACATTGGAAAGTGGACTAATGCAGATGGAGTTAGGTTAAAATCGAACACCCTATCATTTGTTCTCCTTTTAAATTTGTTCTGATGTTTAATATTTTCTGTTTTCTTTCCAAGTGAGGTTTTTAATGTTTTATTTTATTATTCTTTTTTTTTTTTCACATTTCCAACATTTATTTGAAAAGTTATCCGAGGCAGAAGAGTTAGCTAGTGAGTGAAGGACAAATATTCCCCAATTGAAAAAAGAGCAGGGAAAAAGAAGAAAAATATCCCACTGCCATCGAGTGGATTTGACTCATCGTGACCCTGTATATTTTATTATTCTTGTTATTGTTTTGTATGTTTTTCTTGACATGAAATCCAGGATAGGTAAATCTATCGAAACAATAACTGGATTCACAGTTTCTTAAGGTTATGGCAGGGGAGGTGGGGGCGGGTAGGAAGAGGGGAGCTAATAATAATGAGAACAAGAGAAAAGAAAGTGTTTTAAAATTGATTATGATGATGATTGCCCAACTCTTTTTAATATGACTAAATCATTGTGTATGATGTGTGAATTATATGTCATTGAAACTGTAAAATTAAAAAAAAATTTCCTGGCAGTACCTGGTGTTTTCAGTAGTCTTTGCCAACACCGTAGTTCACATGCATCTAATTCGTCGGTGGTCATTTTTATTTGTTGTCCAATTTTCACGTGCTTACGGGGTGATTGAAGATAGTATGACTTGAGTCAGGTGACACCTTGCCCTTCAACACGTGAAAGAGGTCTTGTGCAGCAGATGGACCCAATGCAATGCTGTAGTCCTTGCTCTCCACCAGCAAAGATTCCAGCTCCTCCTCACTTTCCGTCCATCAGCAAGGTGGTGTCATCTGCATATCACAGGTTACTAATAAGCCTTCCTCCCAATCTGATCCCACGTGCTTTTTCCTATAGTGCAGCTTCTCAGATTATTTGCTCAGCATACAGATTGAATAAGTGCCATGAAAGGATAAATGTTGTGAAAGGATATAACATTGACAAACACTTTCCCTGCGTTCAAACCATGAAGTATCTTTGTTGTATCTGAATGGCTGCCTCTCTAGGTCTATGTACTGGTCCCGTGTGAGCACGGTGAAGTGTGCTGGAATTCCCATTCTTTTCAATGTTACCCCTAGTGTGGGATGATCCACATAGTCAGAGACCTTTCAACTCTTCTTAGCCACACAAGGCGCCTCTTGAACCTCTGAGGAGAGGTTCCTCTCAGCCCTGTTTTCCCCCCTCTGAGGGCTGAGAAGCCCACAGTGCTATCTTGTGCTGGTCTCCTGGTTCTGTGGCCATGGGTTTTCTGCTACAGTACTGCCCTTGCTGTTTCATGCCTTTTCGTCTCTGCCTTGACAGCTCTTTCTCTCTGACTCTGGACTCTGTGAGGTTCTCCGTTCAGGGACTCTGGGATCAGAGGTCGCCCTACTGTTGACTCTCAGTGGTGGTGAAGCCCTGTTCTCTGCTTCTCCGATCAGCTCTCTTTAAGCCGAGTGGGATGATAAAACTGGCTAATCCTCTTGTTAGGGTTCTTTACACTTTATTTGCATGGCCCCACCCCCATAAGAGGTCTATGCAGCTTCTTTGCACTATTGGCGGGCTGTCCACTCCTCTGGGTGGGCCCCAAACGCCTTCGTTGCATTGTTTCACCCAAACATGGTGTGGGACCCGCAAAGACTATGACTAGAAGAGTCATATCAAGTAATTCACTGCCCTGCACTTATGCAAATATATTTATATACGTGTGTACTTCTGTGTCTGTACATATATGCTCATTTTGAAGTGTATATGTGCTTATATTTGGAAAAGGCCAATTGCAGACTATGCCTGTTTTCAGTGTGAAAACGCTACACTCGGCAGAAAATACGTGTAAATGACAATCAATGTGTGACATCCCAGCGGCCAGTGGGTCTGTAGAGCTTGATTCATTTCTTGCACAGCCAACCGCATTCCTTCCTGAATGCATGAATATTTCCAGAGGCAAAACATGGCCCTAGATAGGCTGGGCTTGAAAGTGACCTTGGTCATCACTTCCCATATCTGAGCCTCGGTTTCTCCTCTGTGTCAGAGGCTCACTCACACCTCTGCGGTTAGATTGTTGGGAGGATATGATATAGTGTAATTCATATGATAAAAATACTATACAATAATGATTCCAGGGGCAGTTGCAATTGCCATCAAACAGATCTCAGTTCATGGAGACTTCATGTCTGGCTGAGTAGAAGGATACTATATGTGCACAACGTGAAATTAGATGTAACATCTATACTCTATATACAATGTATATACACCGGTTAGGCTAGCCTGGCTTATAGTAAACAGGAAACGGAGCTATAATAGCTAGAGGGAGCTCTGCTGGCACTGTAGCATCAGCACTGGCTGCTGCTAACCACAAGGTTAGTGGTTCAAGCCCTCCCACCCCCCACGTCCCCATAGCTCCAAAGGAAAGCTCCTGCTGCCTGTTCCTGCAAAGGTTTAGGGTCTTGGAAACCCCCAGGAGCAGTTCTGCTCTGTGCTGCAGAGTTGGAATGAAGGCAGTGCGTGTATCATCTCCCAAGCTCTCCTTATTCCTGATGTTTCTCGCCCTGCTATAGTTTTCTTCCATGGTACTTCTGCTGTATTACATAGCGGATTCACTCGCCTTACCTTTTCTCTCCCCTTTCCAGGGTATCTTGCGCTGTCCAAGGTAAGGGGATACCGCTCAGAATCCTGCATGAGCTGTGCTCCAGGGGTGCTTCTTCTGAGAATATAAATGGATGAGCGAGACTCCTTCGAGGTCTGTGATGGAGGCCCTGTTTCAAATGTCAGCTCTAGGAGGCAGATTCTTTTTCCTTCTTTGTGGGTATGTATGTCTATTTTGGTCATTACTGTTACTCCCCTACCCAGAACAGTGCCTGGTATATAGGTATATACCAAACCAAACTCACTGCCAGCACATCGATGCCGACTCAGAGCAACCCTGTAGGACAGGGTAGAACTGCCCTTGTCAGTTTCTCAGACTGTAACTGTGTAAGGGAGTAGAAAGTCCATCTTTCTCCCAAGGAGCGGCTGGTGGTTTTGAACTGCAGATCTTGCAGTTAAGTAGCCCACTGTGCCACTTGAACTTTTTATTTCTGTTGATAAAAATAAATGTGTATCTATCGTATGGTGTCGTGTGTCACTTCACCTGACTCTTCCAGCCATAGTCTTGGGGCCATGTAGCCACTATGCCACTGGGGCTCAATCTGTAGAAATACAGTAAGGTTTAAATTAAAAAAAAATCATTTTATTTGGGGCTCTTACAGCTCTTATAACAATCCATACATCAATTGAATCAAGCACATTTGTACATATGTTGCCATCATCATTTAAAAAATATTTTCTTTCTGTTTAAGCCAGCGGTTCTCAACCTGTGGGTCACGACCCCTTTGGGGGTCGAACGACCCTTTCACAGGGGTCGCCTAAGACTATCAGAAAACACATAAATATTTCACAATATATAATTACATATTGTTTTGTGATTGATCACTATGCCTTAATTATGTTCAATTGTGTTCATTTTGTAACAATGAAAATACATCCTGCACATCATATATTTACATTATGAGTCATAAAAGTAGCAAAATGACAGTTATGAAGTAGCAATGAAAATAATTTTATGGTTGGGGGTCACCACAACATGAAGAACTGTATTAAAGGGTTGTGTCATTAGGAAGGTTGAGAACCAATGGTTTAAGCCCTTGGTATCAGCTCCTTTCCTGCCCCACCCCTCACCCCTGGACCCCAGATTAAGGTTTAAATTTTTTTTTATTTAAAAAAAAGGTTTAAAAACGGATGGTCTAAAGAACAGACCATCAGTTTCCCGTCCAACACTTGCTACACAGTCCGTTTTCACGCATCCGTCACAACCCCCTCCACGAGCCGGCCCTTATCCCACTCGCTCCCTGTCCTTCCTGTTTCCACCCCCCTCCTTTCCTAACCCTCCGTACCTGGTTCTTGGGTAAATGCTGCCTTTTGCTCTTAATGGGCTGCTGATTCTAACATGCGGAGGCAGTCCATTCCAGACCTGCAGGGTGACAAGGCAGTGGCTGTTCCACGAGTCTCTATCAACCAGGAAGCCGGGTCTCTTCTCTAGTTTTGGATTTTGTTCCACATTTTCCTCCTCCTCCCTCCAGGACCTTCTACTGTGGCCTTTTTCAGGGCACTTGGTAGTGGAATTTGGGCATCTGCCAGTTCTTCAGGCATAGTACATTTTGAATAAACACTTGTAGAAACAATGAATGAATGACAGCACCTCCCAAGAAAGCCCATTTTACTGGTGGGAAAACCGAGGCTCTGCGTGTTTCTCACTTTCCCAAAGCTCCCCCAGCTATGGACCCTGCTTCCGACTGCGTCTAAAATGCCTCGCAGCATCCCTGCCGCAAGAGCCCTGGTGGGCTGCCAGGTAAGTGTTGTACTGCTACCCTCAAGGCCCACAGTTCAAACCCATCGGCTGCTTCTCAGGAGAAAACCGAGGCTGTCTGCTTCTGTAAGGATCCAGAGCCTGGAAAACCCTAATTTGGGCTGTTGTGAGTCAGAAATTGATGTGATGGCAGTGCGTGGCTGGCTCGAGGCCCTGCCACCTAGTAACTGTGCGACGACGACTGTTCATGTGTGCCCCTCTATGGGGCCAGGCTCTCTGCTGGACTCTCCAGGCAGAAAGACAGCCTGATACATAGCATTACTGCAAGGAATTCAATCAAATGGCACCAGGCAAGAAAAAGGAGACTGCGGGAAGAAAAATCTCTATCAGGGCTACTAGTGGTTGGTTGGGGCTTGTGGAGTGGGGGGTGGGGTGGGGGTGGGGGTGGCTGGCATGTGGGGGCTGCTTGTCAGGCCTCCCCACCGGGCTCTTTCTGCTGCCTTCGCTTTTGTGAACGGCTTCTTCCCTTTTGCTTGCAGGCAGTTCTGCTCTCCCGTAGGCTACAATGTGTCAGTTGTTATAAAATCCAGGGGGTGGAGCCTGGTGACAAGGGCTGTGGGGACGCGCTCAGTCAGCCCTGCAGGGCGAGCAGTCTGGCCGGGCTTCACCGGAGTGCTTCACCGGAGTGCTGGCGTTGCCGCAGGAAAACTTCCAGCTCGCTCTCCTGGCGACGATCCTCGCTGTACATCAGACCAGAGGCGCCCACGCCAGGGAGGATGCGAGATGACCGGCGCCTTGGTAACCTGACCATCTCCGCCGAGCCTTCGGAAGGCAGCCCGAGCTGTCTGCTCGCAGGCCAAGCAGGCGTCTCTCGTGTGTGTGTGCGTGTGTGAGTGAGGGTGTGTGTGTGTGTGTGTGTGTGTGCGCGCGCGCGCGCACGCTGGGGCCGTGCGTACGTGTGTCTGGATGAGTGTGCGAGTGCACGTGTGAGTGTGTTTGTGTGCAAGTGTGTGACTGCCCGGGGCGATTATTTTTCCTGGAAGAAACATCTTGAAAATCTAGGGCAGGTTGCTGTGCTACAAGGGAGGTTCTCTCTCTCTCTCTCTTTTTTTTTTTTGCAAGAGGAGTTGACCAGAGCAAGCCATTTTTTCGTCGAGTAAAGGGAATTTTTTTTTCCTCCCTGAAGGAGAAGGATTTTTGTTTTTTGCCCTCCCTCCGCTCTACAGACGAGTAGAAGAGATCAGCCCTTAAAACCTGTGAAATCAACCAGAGCCGTGCGATCCCCAGGGCGTGAGGGAGGAGGGCTGGGCAGAAAAGGAGAGATCAATCAGACAGCTTGCCGGTCCCTTTGGCCACGGAAGATGTCATCCCAGACGAAGTTCAAGAAAGACAAAGAGATCATTGCCGAATATGAAGCCCAAATAAAAGGTGAGCCGCGGGCCGGGGGAGTTTCTCCCCTGTGCCTTTTCTCTGGCTCTGGCTCGCCGCAGCCACCCCCACCCCCACCCCTTCCCCTTTATCCCCCTGCCGTCATGAAATGTTGTTATGCCAATAATCTTATTGTGAGGGGAACAGCCGCGCCACACACGTCCGTGCTGGTCTCGGCTGCAGATGCGCCGGGGCTCGGAGTGTGCATTGTGGGACCGGCGGACACTGCATTGCAGGTGTGTGAGGAGGGTCTTTGCACGGACTTCAGTGTCGCTGATACTCTGTCATCTCCCTGTTGGCTTGTCACCGGAAGGCCGTTTTGCCCGCCTCTCCGGAGGGCAAGAGTCCGCTGGTAGTGATAGATATTTTTCCAGGTCTGTCACCTGGTTGGTTTTTGTTGTCGCTGGGCCGCCGCCTCCCTGGCGGTGTGGGATTCACATGCGTGTGCATAGGGAGGTGGCATCGCCAGGCTGCGCTTCTCGGTCGGTGCCTCGGCTGGGCTGAGCCATGGAGAAAGTGT